>NC_056735.1:491607906-491865406 GCF_019279795.1 Protopterus annectens | reverse complement strand
TCAAATAGAAGTGCAGGAAAAAGCAGTGACCAATAACCAAGTAATTCCTGCAACATGGAAACACCATCTCAGAAGTTCAAGTTGAAAAATCTACACCACAAACCAGGAGATAACTAGTGCAAATACAAATCATTTAATAGTAGTTTAGTTGAATGCTTTCATCCTCGGAATACACCGGATTTCTTTAGAATTGTTAACTACTTTATTCTTTTTAGTGGATATTCATACCCCGGGCAGTTTCCTTGCACGTTGTGTAACAGAAAAGTCAGCTTCAGAAGTAGAGTATATAACCAGAGGATATGTTCTTGGAAAAATACAATTTCCAGGAGCAGCAAGCTCCTGTACTTGCAGATGGAGTCAGTTTAATGTAAAAGCAGAGCTTGTTGCTCCTGGAAATGGTATTTTTCCAAGAGCATGTTCTAAGGTGATAAAATCTATTTCTGCTACTGACTCTTCTGTTTCACGATGTGCAGATAAAATTAAGCAATTAGCAGCTCTGAAGAAGTCCTGTGTATTTGCAGGATGAAAACGCTCAACTAAACTACTACTAAACAATTTATATTTGCACTAATTATCTTCTGGTTTGTGGTGTGGATTTTTTAACTTGAGTTTCTGAAATTGTGGGTCTGCATTACAGGAATTACTTGGTTATCACTGGGTTTTACGTTAAGTATAATACGAACAACTCATTTCATATTTTTAGCAGATTTTAAATTTGTCCATGAGACATTGCAGTAGTTTAGATTACCTATTAATATAAATAAATATGCATTATTCCACAGAGCAAGTGCTAGCTGAAGCATTAAGCACTATATTATACTATGTTAAAAGTCAATTGATAGTAGTAAATTATGGACATTTTGAATGTTAACAACTAAATACCAGTCTTTGAGGTGTCACAATGTAAAGATGATGGAGTGAGAGTAAGAAAGTTAGCGTGCAAGTGCAAAAAAGATATTTTTTTTCACTGTTTATGAACTGAGCTGCTTGAGTACCTGCACTGTGAAAATACATGTATTCACCTGTCATTTTTGAGATATTGCGATGAGGGCCTGTGATATCAGTTTGTGTAGTGCATGCCAGAATAACAGATTCTCTAGTGTCATTGAAAAGGGCCACAGTATCCTAACAATATACATGAGACAAATCAATATAAATTAGTAAGTCAGATCCATAAATCTCATTAACTCCCAAACCCATATTAATGCAAGCGGTACCAGTAAGAATAAAAAATGGAACCATTGTAAGCAGTGCTAGAGTTCAAATTATTCATACTGGAGGCACAGAAGCCAGTCATAACAGGGATGGCTCAATTGGACAGGAATTTGCATTTTATGAAGTTTCATAAACTGTTTCTTTGTAGCTACACAAGTAGCTACAAGTACCCTAGTATACACAGAATGAAATACCTGCTAAGCAAAACAATACTACATGCATTGCAAAAAAGAAAAATGAAATGTTAAGCATTTGCCAGGCATCATCTAACACCAGAGGAAATTTTCAGGATAAAAATAACTTCCAGCCACAAAAGGGAGTGTTTTGATGAAACAATGTTAATTAACTAAGTGTAAATTTATTATACCTTATAATGTCTCTTGTCAGAAAAGAATCACTCTCAAAGGAAAAACAGGTAGAGATTAATGCTAATTTAAAGGACAACTGTATCCAAAATCTGAAAATAAAAAAAAAAAACATATTTCCAGCATATTTTGAACTTCCCTGCATTACTAATGCCTCAGCATCTCTATGTAATTATAATTTTCTAATTTGTTATACCCCAAAATGGCCTGAAGGAAGCGGTTGTGCTATATCGTTTTGTTTTGCCTTCAAGGCTTTTGCTTCCCTGATGTTGTTTTATAAGGACAGACATAGAAACCTGTGATGAGAGGAACATTTACTGTGACAGTTTATCTCTGTGTCCACTGGCTTACAATAAGAGTGCTCATTCTCTTCTTGACTGTCAGCATCACTCTACCAATTTCCATACTTTGCTTCCTTTTTTTAATAATTTCTGATACATTTTAAGGAACATTTGAATGTTATACTTGAAAAAGTATCCAATTCTGTTGCTTTTTGAAACTAAGAACTATAGTTCAAAGTCCAAGTACGAGAAATTTGACACATTTGATTAATAGGTTACACCTAGGCTGAGCTTCCTTGTATTGCACTGACAGAGTTTTGACACTCTAGGTAAAATTAGTGTATTTGATGTAACTATATCTCAACTATCCATTGACTTGCCTCAAGCAAATACTGAATATAATTTAAAGATGTTGTGATAAACACAAGAAAATAGCATGCAGTTACACAAACATACATTGCAGAAAAACTGCAAATTCAAATACTGATAGAAAAATCAGTGGAGTAATGTGAAAGTAGTTTTCCTTATATCTGGTTCTCAGAGTGTGAATAAAGGAAGAACAGCTTATTTGTAATAACAAAAAAAGTCATGTCTGGTGGAGTTTTCATGTTCATTTACATTTGAAAACTAAGCTACAAACACATGCTTTTTTCAGGCTCTGAACGGTAGCTCCAGGCTATACTGTTTATCTGAGGTGTGACACTTGTTAGCTGTGATTGACAAGGCACGCCGTGTAACTAAGAAAATATTAGAGTTCACAGTAAGACAAAATCTAAGTTCAAACATAAAATAAATGTAATAAGTTATTAAATGATGCTTTTTCTGTATATGACACTTTTCCCGTTAGATCAATGGGAAGAAAAAGCACTTTTTTCAGGATAAAGCCTTGGCATTTTTGTGGTATTATCCTCTAATGCTAAAATTTAGCATTACTTAAAATAAATCTTCCACTTTTATATTAGTACATCTCTACTGTGTATACTCCCTCGTTAGAAGTAGTGATTTATAATTTAAACAGCAAGCAGAATGGGGTCTGTATCACATCATTGAACGACCTATTCAGCAAATGCCTCTTCATTGAATTTTATTTGTCAAAAGCTCTAGCCATCAAACAATAATTATAGCAATTTTTTCCCAGGGAAAAAACAGTAGGCCATCATTGGGAATTTGCCCTTTTCCCCACTGTAGTGCTATCTCAGAGTTAGTATATTTAGTTGGGGGGCATAGCCCCCCACCTGAGTAGGTTTTCAATTTTGTGAGTTTTGTGATGATTGGTAGTTGGCCTAGTGGTTATTTTTCCTTGGAAAAATTTAGCTTAGAAAGTTCGAAGTGAGCTTTCGACAAATAAAATTCGATGAAGAGGCATTCGCTGAATAGGTCATTCGATGATGTGATATAGACCCGCAGAATGTTTTAGGTTAATGAATCCTAAATTAAGCATTAATTATGAACTTGCTAAAGACTTGCATTTTATTTATGTTAAATAGCAAGTAGCAAGCACCCAGGTAAAATATTTTAAATTTGGCATTAATTGTAAACTTCCTGTGGCTTCAGATCTCAGACTTTTAAGAAGCAAGCAGAATGCAGCAGGATCATGTGTCTTAACTCAAGCATTAATTGTAATGTTACCTAAACCTCAAACCCCTGCCATAAAGTAAAATTCAGTTATTTTTAAGGATAAATAATTCAAGAAATAAAAGATGTAATACATGGTGCATAGAACAAAAACAAAAGCAACATAAAAACAGCATGTTGCATCTCTCAGATTCTTAACTAAAGTAAACATTCAGGTGGTCGAAAACAGTTAATAATATATCATCTTTAGAAATGACCATTATATACTATTAAATAAATCACCAACCAAAAGCTTCTGAAATTCAATAATAAAATCTCTTAGTGGAATTAAAGGCAGTTAAGAGCACACTTTGTTAGATTAAAATAAATGTGTAGGGAAATATGAAACAAACGATTCATACAAACAAGACATTTAAAACATTTTCTACAGCAATTTTGGCCTGACCACTAACCATAGCTATAGATTTTCTGTAATGTCTCTACCATTGACGTTTAATAGCATTTATCAATTGCTGACCACTCACAGACACTACATTCTGCTCATAAACTCATTCAATCTAAATTTCTTTAAATATAGATTGAATGAATATACATTGTAGTATTAGCACACTTTTGTATTAATGGATGGCTTTTGGGCATTTTTTTTTACTTATTATTACTTATTTACTTGCTGATGTGCGGTAAGCGTCCATGTATGGAAAGTATTAATACTGCGAAAAACACAAATGTAAACAAGCAAATGGTAACATGTATTTTCAAGAACTCAGTTAATGTTACAGTAGGCTTGAAGCTTATACATGAGTCACAAGCATCCCTCAGCAAGCTACTTGATTGTTGCGATACACAGGCCAAGCACTAGAAAAAACATCCAACCTAGTATTTAACATGACTAGAAAAGTGGCAGTTTAAGCTGCACAGTTCATCTTTTCGGATGTGAAATGCGGCAGCTGTGGCAACAGATGCTTTATTGCTATATGGACCTGAACATGACCAGACAAAACTGGATAAAGCTAAGGGTATGCATAATACTCTTTTAAGTCCGGCTTACAGCTTCTGGATTGTATTTAACAGGACTGGAATTTAAACCTCCAGCCAGTGGATTTAGTTGGTATGGCTTTAAACCTCCTGCTAGTGGTTTTAACTGGAATGGAATTTAAACCTCCTACCAGTGTATTTAGTTGGTTTAGAATTTAAACCTCCTGTCAGTGGATTTAGCTGGACTGGAATTTAAACCTCCTACCAATGCCACATTTTGAGTTCATAGAAGAAACATCAAAAAATAATGTTAAGAAAAGCCATTGTTAAACTTTATGCATGTTAAAGGTGCATTTAGTTTCTCAAAAATAAATGGAGATAGGATCAAATGTGAAACTAGCTCCTTCAGTGCACCGAATCGCACACACTAACTTCCCTAAATCATTACTGAACATTCTGGTAAATGTGCTTCCATGGATTACTTTAAATGTATTTCTTTTTCAATAAAATCCAATGACAACCTATTTTTTTACTTACCTACATCATTTGTTGACCAGGCTGTACAGATACCCGTTTTCTGGAGTCTAAATTTTAACAGCTGCAGTTTTAGGAGTATCATAGTTGTGTTTCATTGACAGATGTGCAGAGAGTATGTGCTTTGCATGTTTTTTTCGTAGGTGTACCAGAGGGGCACAAGAAGAAGGAAATTCTGGTGACTTGTAACTTACAGAGAGCAAACATTTAAAGCAACTGGGGTGATGAAAGAGATGTTTAAGCACGCAAAGAAAGAATGTACAGGAAGCCTTAAGGTGTGGGCAAAGCTCGAATGAACGACTAATGAAGAAACCCAAAAACTGCAAGGAACCCAGTGCATGAATTCAACTGATAAGCAACAAAGCACCTTGGCACGGCAACGCAAAAACAGCTGATGACCGGACAAAAGTTTCTTCTGTAAGTATAATTTATTGAACACTTTCATCTCACAGTAAAGACTTCTTCAGAATAAACTCCATAATAAAAAGCCGCCAACAAGATTAGCAACAACAAGAACAAAAAGTGAGTCCCAGCTCTACTTTCAAAGTCTGGATAATTTATTCAATGCGATTCAGTACACTTTCAAAAGTAACAGTTCTCTTTCTCTAGCGCCTCGGCCACAGCCTTTACAGAGTAAAATCATACAGTTACTAAAAAAAAACACTTTATATACAATTATAAAACAGTCAATTAGTTTAAATAAAATAATTATTCAATTAAAACATGACAAAAATAAATATTTAAAGATATAGCCCTAAGTAAGGCTTTGCCAATTACATTCCCTATTTAAACCATGGGGAAATAAAGTGCCATATTTCATAATAAGGATAGACTCCTTCTGTCTTAATATATTTTTCTGATAGTCAACATTATTATAATGGAGAGGTACATGTTCCAATACTGTTACTTTCATACAACTACTATCACCACCATGAAATAAATTAAAATGTTCTGCAATGGGACTGCTTGGTTTTTTATTTTTCACATCTCTAACATGTTCTTTTATTCTGTCCGCCAACATTCTCTTTGTTTCACCAATATAGTATTTATTACATGTACAAAAAATAACATAAATTAGTCCCCTACTTCTACAGGAATATTTAGCTCTAACAGAAAAATTCTTTCCATTAATTTTGACCACTTGAGTTACTATATATTTACACACTGAACAACTACCACAAGGGAATGTTCCTACATCTTTAATATTATTAAGTATATTAGTCTTGGGTTGTTTAAAAACACTATGAACTAGATAATTCTTAATACTTTTAGCTTTTTTATATGATATAATCAACTCAGTATTTTTTAAAGAGACAATCTCCTTTTTGATAAAATTCCAATACTGTTTTATTAGTTCATTCATAATACCAGAAAAGTTTGTATGTTTTGTAACAAAAAACATTTTTTCTTTATTTAACTTATTATTATTATACCTATAATTATTATATCTACTATCAAATGTTTTTATATTAAAACTCTTTTTAAATACTTCTATAAGACTATTTTTAACTTCAGTAGCATCATACCCCCTATTAATAAATATTTTGGCTACCCTCAGGGACTCCTCATAGGCCAATTTAACATCAGAATTCAATCTTTTGATTCTAATAAACTCTCCATAAGGAATAGCTCTTAAGGTATGTGTTGGATGGCAACTACTGCCACACATCTTCCAACTAATTTCATCAAATTTTCTATAAATACTAGTATGTATACAATAATTATTAATACCTTTAAGAGAAATGTCTAAATAATTAACTTTAGAACCCATCTGTACATCACTAAATTTTATACCATATTTGTTAGTATTTAATTCATGAATAAATTGTCCAGAAATTTCATAAACATCTTTACATATAAAAATAAGATCATCAATAAATCTGTAATATTTAACAACATGGGCATCAAAAAAATGTAATTTGTACAAAAATTCATTTTCAAACATCCCCATAAATAAATTTGCATACGCAGCAAAAGCTGCTCCCATTGCTGTTCCGGTCAGTTGTTTATATAATTTGCCATTGAATTCAAAAATATTGTTATCCAAACAGAATTCTACCAATTCCAATATATAGTGTGTTTTAGGGCAATCGCCCAAAAAGAACTTAATGGCTTCCAAGCACCAAAAATGGGAGATGTTCGTGTATAGACTAACCACATCAACAGTGATGAAATACACCCCTTCCTTCCAACACACATTTTTAATTTTTTGAAGGAAGTCGTAGGAGTCTTTAATATAAGAAGGCAATAGCAAAACCTTTTTAATTAATATTTCATGTAATAAGGTACATATATTATAAGTAAAAAAACCATAAGCTGACACAATAGGACGGCCTGGCGGGTTATCCAAATTCTTATGTACCTTAGGTAAACAAAAAAATTTTGCTATTTGATTATTTCTAATAATTATTTTTTGATCAACATCAAGCTTTGTTAAATAATGTAATCTAATACCTTTCTGTAATAGGTTATAAAAATCTATTTCTGCTTTCTTTAAATATGCTACATTAATATCAAGATATACAGTTTTATTATCCAGATGTTTCATGCACATATTATAATAATCACAGGCATTCAAAATGACTAATTTTCCCCCTTTATCAGATGGCTTAAAAACTATATTTTCATTTCTACTAAGTACTTGTAATTTATTCCATTCTGTTTTAGTCAAATTATAATAGTGTTTTTGTTTCATAAAATATTCTAACTCCTTATCTAACATTAAATTCAATACGCACTCAAATTTTTGTATTGTCAAATTTTTACAAGGGGGTAAAAAAGAACTATTAGATTTTAACATACTTGTATCCAATATACTATATGCATTACTAATATCTTCATTATCCGATAAACAAGAATAAAAACTCTCATCACTATCAACATCACTATTAGGCATTTCTACAATAGAACTATTAATGTTATTAGTGGAATGAGAATCAAGTCTAAAAAAATATTCCCTAAGGTTCATTTTGCGACATAGCTGAAACAATTCTGTTTTCAATTCATATTTTTTTGGAAAACAAGTAGGAACAAATTTAAGTCCCTTCTCCAAAATACCTAATTCAATACTATCTAAATCATAGTTAGACAGATTAATTACATAATTATTAGTTAAAGTCTCATTATTAAACTCAAGACCATCTACCTCTTTTAAAATGTCCATCGCCCGAGTCTCTATGGCGTTCCGAGTTGTTCCATTCCCTTTTCCTGGAGTTTGTGTAATGTCCATTGGAATTCGAGAATGTTTTCTGAAAGCCTTCCAAATTCGCAGCTCCTGGCAACTCTGGAAAATTCTCTCTGTCATCCTCTTCCCATGATGACGCTCCACTCTCGCCAGACAGGAAGCCTTTATTTTTATATGATTCGGAAACCGGATTTCCTCTTTGAAATGACACAGCCTTCTTTCTAATCCTCTGGTTGCTCGAGAACACAAACGCCCTCTTGTGTTCATAATCCCTTATATCTCTAGTTAACTTATATTTCTTCCGATCAATCAGGTCTTTTTCATAGTTGGCTAATTTCATATTAATACCCACAAGGAAGTTCTCCAAGGTAGAATTAGACGTTATACTAACTAGTTGATCACAAACCTGTTTCATTTCACTTACAAGTTTTTCTTTTTTAACATTGTCCCTCTCCATTAAAATTGAAACCCATTCAGCACTGCAGCGATGCGCAGCCGCTATCCATCCATCATGAAACTTTTGATGTACTTCATCAGTAAGATCAAATGGTGTAGAAGGGTTTTTAATTGATCTCAAACCATGGGGGGTAATGTCTAATTCCGCATATCTTTCCAGACTTCCGATGTTATAAAAAACTGCTGTTTCTTTAAAAATTAACTTTTCCAATTTGGTACACAAATCTTGTGCATCAGGGTTATCTGAAATAGTAACTTTCTTGCCTACCGTGGCAAACGGATTGATGGCAGTTCTCATTCGGGAATTCTCCCATTTCTTCATAATACCCAGACCAGAGCCTCCTGGACCTTCGGGGGTCATTTTAGTTGTACCAAGCAAGTTGTTATCAGTTTCATTAATTGGTAATACAATGGCACGACCAGTATTTTCACCATTACGTTGAAATATTTCCATACCAGACTCTCTAGATATGCGCGGAAAGGAGCACATGGACTCACTCGTCATATTATAAAACAACAGAAAAACTGCCAACAAGATTAGCAACAACAAGAACAAAAAGTGAGTCCCAGCTCTACTTTCAAAGTCTGGATAATTTATTCAATGTGATTCAGTACACTTTCAAAAGTAACAGTTCTCTTTCTCTAGCACCTCGGCTACAGCCTTTACAGAGTAAAATCATACAGTTACTAAAAAAAACACTTTATATACAATTATAAAACAGTCAATTAGTTTAAATAAAATAATTATTCAATTAAAACATGACAAAAATAAATATTTAAAGATTTTTGTTCTTGTTGTTGCTAATCCATAATAAAAAGACCCATTTATATACCCTCATCTAATTTAACATTGGTTCAATTAAATTACATTTAATTAAATTAATTGAACCACAGGTAAATTAGACGAGGGTATATAAATGGGTCTTTTTACTGTAGACTTTATTCTGAAGAAGTCTTTATTGTGAGACAAAAGTGCTTAATAAATTGCAATTATTGAAGAAACTTGTGTCTGGTCATCAACTGTTTTGGAGTTGGCATGCTGAGGTGCTTTGTTGGCTAATGAAAAAAAAAAGAGTGTGGTGTAGATGTTAAGGTAAAGAGGGGAAGTGAAAATGCCATGAAAGTTGGGAAGTATGCAAAGGCAAAAGCAAAAGTGCTATGTTTGGAAAAGCCAGAATGGGATAATAACTGCCTCTGTGTTTTAAAGAACACACTTATTTACTGTTATGAAGGTCTAGCGTATTGGACTTTACAAGCTGGTTTTCAGTTTTTAGAGCTATTGTACAGAAGAACTTGGCCCAAGGTGTCATAAAAATTCCTAGGCTTGGCAATTGTAGCAGGTGTTGCAGTAAACCCGTCAGGTCACAGCAAATATCATTAACACATAGGTGATGGATAATGCAGAGCTGGTGGTGCTGAAATTTGGGCAAAAGGACTGACAAGCTAAGCTTTGTCAGGATATGACAAAGATGTTCAGGAACATCATAGATGACTTCAGGAAAACAGTAAACTGATCAAATTATGCTTTAGTCTCAGAGATCAGGATGAAAAAAGGTAAATTGTAAAAGGAGCTGGCTTTCCGTGGATATGAGTATAACACATTGCACTTGGGTTGAGTAATAAAGGACTTCATTCAAGATGACATAAAAATATTTGAACTTGTATCTGCTAAGAGACACCATTATACTTATGGAGGACTTCACAATCATCATTATCATCTTCACAAAGATAATGATTATCACCATCTTCATCATCACTTTGCCTGTTTTTCAAATGCCATGAAGCCATGTAGATATTATTGACACTGTCATGTGATTTTATTTACTTTTAGAGTAAATATCTGCTATAAAATATATGCATTAAAATGTGAAATGTTTTAGTGGGCATTAATTAATTCATTAAGCAGACTATGAATATATTATTTGAAGTATGTATATCTTCTAATCCATTATCTTTTGTGTTTCATTTCAGTCAGACGTTGTGGAAAGCTTGCTGTACCAGAAAATGGTATGATGAAGTGCAACAGTGATGGGGACAATTATGGTGCCAGTTGTGTGTTTACCTGTTTGGGAGGGTATGAGCTGCAGGGAAGTGGAACCAGAGTCTGCCAATATGGACAAACGTGGTCTGGAACAGATGCCTCCTGTTCACGTAAGAATGTGTATTAGCTTTCTCACGCCAGCTTGTAATAAGTTGTACTATTGCCCTGGAATGAAAGCTATTTTAGAATCATAAGTCATTCATTTAATAATGAATTTCTAATGGTATTTTTATCTTTTTCAATTTTGTAATCTATTTTATTACAAAAGTTATTAGTCATTACAGAGGTGGCTCAACGAAGACAAGGAACAAAACAATACAGAACAGAATAACAGATAACGGGCTTAAATTGAACACTAAAACATGTAGTACTGTTTCTTTTAGAAAACAGAAATTAACCACAATGTACGGTATAGATAACACATCATTACTAAATGAAAATGTGTTCAGGGATCTGGGAACTTGGGTTGATAGTTCCCTCTCCTCTGATCATCATGTGCCAACTGTAGTCAGGAAATCATTCCACCTAGCACAGGTAATAGCTAAAGTTATTTCATGTAGATAAAAAAATATTATTGCTCTCCTATATTCAGCACTGATCACACCCATTATTGATTTAACACTCTGTTTGGTATATATACCATACTCAACATGTCAACAAACTAGAAGAGACCCAGAGGTTCCTAACCAAAAAGATCTCTGGTGTTAATGACCTTAGTTAGCAGGAAGCCACGCCCCCGTACTCTGTCTTGTAGACTCCTGAGGGATACTATGTGTCTCATTTACCACACCATGAGAGACTGATGGTCCTTGACCTCCTGTATCTCAGAAGTCAAACAGCTCAGCTAGCACTAGAATCAGGGATGAACCTTCATCAGTAGATATGCAGTATGTAATGGAGAGATAGATTAATCTCCCAGTACCTCCCATTCTCTAGAGTAAACATCATCTACATGTTAAACAGTGCAATTTAGTGTATTCCTTCAGATGTAACCTGGATGAATGAATGGGTTCTGTCAAATTTTCCCCAGGACTAACAGACCTCTCACTTCTTGAGAAAGGAGTTAAAGCCTGAGGGTAGGCATTGGCAAGGCATGCATTGTCATTAGAATAAAATAGCCTTGAAACTCCTATGAATCCTATAAAATCAAAAATCCCCTTGAAAATGATACAGCTGTAGTTCACAAATCATAAATACTATTCACACAACAATTTTAAAAGACACATCGGAATGATGTAAAGCGCACTAATGCACTGCAAAGGCTACAAATCATCTATTGTCCTTAAAGCAGATCATGAGCCTAAGCCAAGTGGATACAGTTTGTAAGAGTATTTCTAAAACTGTTTAGGATAAGGAAGCAATGATCCCTTCAGGGATGTTGTTCCAAAGTTTCGAATTATGAAGACTGAATTTTTTATCACAAGTGTTGATGCATCTGCTTGATATGGGAACTACAGGAGAAGTCTTGAACATAATAGGTCTAACTGACTCCTAAGTGGTATTTATCTTGGTGTGTTCTCTGGAGGAAGACTTATTGAGAAGGTGATGAGCACTGCAAAAATGTACATATTTTATGGCTAGGAGATCATCAGCACCAAATCTAGCTGCACAAGGGCTGTCCTATGAAACACAAGTCTTCTAATATCCAGTGCTCCTTTGTAGTCTTAGTTTGGTTATTCATATTATCCTTCTATTCTTACACTTCCTTAGCCTTTTTCTTGTGTTCTTCTTCCACTCCTATAATTCTTTATTTTTCAACCCTACTGAACCCTTCCCTTTCACTGTTCCCATTATCTTTGCCCGCATTTCCCTCCATTGTCTATAATTGTCTGTATATCACTGAACCTAAATCAATCTCCCTGTGTTGTCACACCTTTCTTCAGCTTCTCATCATTCACTATCATTTGCCTTCAGCCATATATTCTTTTTTCATATTTGTTTGAAAATTATGCTGTTTTTTTCACTTACACCTTACTGTTGTATTTTTTTTACATCCGTCATTTTCTAGGCATGTGGTGTTTAACTCATCCTGACGTGCAGTATTGTCTTACTCCTTCTCCAAAATGTCTACTTTCTGTGCCCCCATCACTCAAGCGAAATATCTCTCACCCATTTTCCATTCCATTTTATATTCTGTTGTTTTACCTTAGCTTTTGCTCTCTTTTGCTCAACTACACAGCAAACATATTTCTTATTCCCTGCTCTATCTCTCCCCATTTCGGTATCCTGTTTTTCTCTATTTTTCTATTTCCTTTCATTAATCTAACCAACATGCAGAATCTTCTCGGTATTCTTTTCATCTTTTTATCCCATGCATGCCGTAACCTATTTATCATTTGAAACGGGTGCTGTATTTCTTCCTATGTTATCAGCCTGACACATCCCACTTCCTTGTCCCATCTTTCTTTCATCTTGATTATCTCTTGTGTTTTCCTGTGTTTTCCTGTCTTCTAAGACTTCCCTGTTTATTATTTACCTCTTTCTGCCCCCCATCAACTTTCTATATCATTTGCTAATTCTTACACTAACTTTATTTCCTCTCCAGAGATTTAAATTTCTACCCATCTCTAAATGTGAGTATCTCTTCCAACTTCTCTTGGTCTTTCATTTCTTTTATATTTACCATACTCCCCACCCCAGTATCTGACAAACTGGTCCATTTTCTAGGCTCTCTTCATTTCCACATTCACATGTCTCTTTGACCTCCATTTCCCCCAAAATTCCTATATCCCATAGCTCTTCTGTGTCTATTAGCCATTCCAGTCTTCCCACCTTTTCAGTTCCCCCTGCTTATTAATGCTTCCAAATTTTCTAGGTTATTTTAACACGTTCTCTCTCAGATCCATCTCTAAGTCCTTCCATACCCTCTCTGAAATGCTTCTGTTGCTTGTTTTTCTTCAAATTGATTTATATTAAAAAGTAACACTGCAGCAAAACATGGCATAACCCAAGTTCTCTGTCTTCTTCTCCTCTTACTCTTCCGTCCCAAGGACTAATCATCAACTTTTGCACACTGCTAATCACACCCTTGTCAGTGTGATTGTGTGTGTGTGTTTGCATTAGCTGTAGGAAATAGCAGTTATATAGATACATAATTGCTCTTTGCATAAAATATTTGTTTCGCAGTTCTGAAGGACTCTATTTCTGTTCCAGGAAGTGAATGACAGATAGGAGCTTTGGTAGGGCTTTCAGTTTAGCTTGCTACAGTTCTGTCTGCTGATGTAATTCATTTGTTTGCAAACTTAAAAAATGGCCTCCTTCTCTCTAATCTCTTTCTCACTCTTTTAGTCCGTGCTTCCATGACTTTTGCAAATAATCCTGATGACAGAGGTCATCTGTTTGCCTTGATTGCCTTCTTTTAACCCTAATCTCTGTCCTTGGATAATAATGCAGGTCTATAATTTATGCTATAAACCACATCTCCACTGCCATCACCTCATTCTGTACCTTCATGCCCCCTGCAGAATCGCTGTTCAACTAATTTAGCATTTGTGTTTATGTCAAAAGGCACACAATCCCCTTCTTCTCTTTTCCAAGTGTCTATATCCTGTCAACAAAAATCTTTCACCAGCTGATTTTTATTGAAGCTTTGCCATTTCCAAGTGAAACCCTCTTCCCCTCTTGTATTATTTGTGGAAGAATTTCCTTTAATTGTACTGCCAGTACTCTTGTGGAATGTTTGCATCTAGATTCACCAGGGATATTGATCTAAATTTTTTTTTGGCTCCGTTATTTCTTCACTCATCCTTTGCTAGCACTGTCACTCTTGTTTCATATATGGACTCCAGCACTCTTCTGTCTTCTGTACATATGTTAAGCAGCCTTGTTAGTTCCCTTTTTAACATTTGCTTAGCTTTCTTATGAAAGTCAGTGAGGTGTCTATCAGCGTGTCCTTTTCTTGAGATTCTCAGGTGCCTCCTTTATCTTGTCATATGATATTGCTTGTCTGTCCTCCCTTTTTGTTTTTCTTGTTCACTTCCAGACAAGCCCACTCTCATACCTTTCAATCCTCATTCCAGTTTTAAATTCTTAGTTTGATACAGTAGCTTACAGAACTTTGAAATCATCCTTGTAGCACATTTATAAGGCTTGAAGCACATTTATTAGGCTTGAGTGTATTCCACTCCTTATCTTTTATTTATAGATTAAATATATTTCCTCCTCTGTTTTTTATTTCTCATTTATCCTCCCTGCCCCATCTAAATCATCATTCTACCCTTTCTTTCTTTCTTTCTCCAGTTTCACTTCTTGTTCGTCCTGTTACTATTAGTCCATGCCTCTGCCAACATTTTCTGTGTCCTATGTACATCTTTAAACCCCTAGCAAGTATCACCACTTTATTAACTGGCTTATTTTTGACCCAAACTGCCTTCATCATTTGTTCTTCTGTATCACTGCTGCAGTCCTATCTTACAGTACAAGTCTCTGGTTATTATTTTACTCTTCGTTTTCTGTCACCCTCTTTGGTATTTTTTCCCGGCTCTTCTTTTCTTTACAGAGTTATCCATTTTCATTCATCCCATCTCCAGCCATATCCCTACTTTCCATCACCATTGACATTAGCTTAATACTGGTACATAATCATTAACACTTCACTTACTGGTCAGCAGATTTTCAGTTCTTTTTGCATGACTGTTTTCCTCACCAGGAAACAGTCTGATCTACTGGACTGTATTCTTCCCACACCAGAGGAAGTATACTGCTTTTCATCTGGAGGTTCTGTTGTTTTGTGCATTTACCCACATTATCCTGTTTTCACTTTCTTTTGCTATTCCTGCCTTCTTCTATTATATTTTCCTTTCATGCAGAACCTATCTTGAATATATTCTGTAATTGCATCAGTGCATTTGTCTTCTCCTTTAGTTTCTTTCTCTTGCTCTCATTCTAGCTTTCTTGTGGAAAAATTATAAAATATGTTCTCATGCGTGTTAGGAGCACATATGCTTCCATGTGCACCTTCTAGTATTCTCTCCCATATAAACCACCTTCCATACCCACAATCAACACTTCTTTCTGAAAGATTATGGTCATTCCTTTTCTTACCCTTTGTAATAAAACTTCTACGCTTTCAAGCTCAGATAGCTGCTAGTGTGTAAGTTATGTATTTATCTGACTTTCTTCATATTTTTTTCTAATAATCCTTAATCTCACTTTCTTTTATATATTCTTGAATGTACTGCCCCTGTTTTTGTGTTGGATATCTCATTGTAAAACAGTATGATTCTTATTCTTCTCCCTGTGCTACCTCTACTGCCCTCCTCTTCTCTTCTAGTACACCGACTTCTTTGCATCATCCTCATCTCCTGCTGCACAAGATAAGAAAATAGTTCCATGCCTCCCAACCCCTTTTATGTTAAAACACGTGTTTATTCACCTCTAGGTGTGCACGTTGCTCTACTCGCACAGATGGTTATTTATCCCCTGTTCTAGGTCATGTCCTGGACAGGTCAGTCACCATGCTAAGTATTTGCTCTACTTTTCCCATCATACTGGCACTCCTTTGCTTGTCCCCTGATCTTCTGGGGGAGTTATTTCTTCCACTGTCATTTTCATATGAATCTTACAGAATTTTGTTTCTCGTTTGCAACTTGTTCTTAAAGTCCCCCTACCCCATAATTGAACAGTTCATGATCTAAAACACTAAATTGAAACTACCTTTTTTCTCTACTCAACTATTAGTATATGTGTAAAGTGCATTATCTATGTTTTGAATTTTAATAGCATAAACATGCTCCCTGATCCTTTCATTAAACTTTCTGGTATTCATCTCAGTATAAAAACACATACACTCTGTACACTGTGCAATGCACACCAACCCTGTAGAAGTACACTCATAGCTTGCTGGGACATAAATAATCTACTAGGTGTACTGTAAACAAACAAATAAATAAATAAAAGTACCCTCATTAATAAACTGTCAATAATGATCCAAGCCACATTTGAAAGTACCGTTAACCTTAGTTATAAGTAGTAATTCCACATCGGTAGTATCTTGCTGTAACAAAACTTTCAGATTTAACTTTTTTATAACTAAATTTAGGTCTATACCCTGTAATAAAAAGCAGTTCAGGAATCCCTTTAATTATATCCCAGTTCTCATTTAATACATCCCTAATAGCTAAACTGTCTGTGGAAATCCCCAAACCAAAAAAATGGCAGAACATGTATTTTCATTTTTGTCAATATTTTTAATCCCTTGACAATTGTGATGATGTGAGATATTGCCAGCTATGCCAGGAGAAGCAGGGCAGTGGATGTGTACCATATGCCAGCATAGCTAGCTGGAGTTTTGTAAATAATTATATGTCATTTGTATATCAAACTGATTTGTTCAAGTGCTAGTGTTGGAAATGTATTTGTAAAGCTGCTTGTGTTAAAAATATGCCAACAATGGGTCCTGCTGAACAGAAAATAAATGCACCTGTATGTCAGACTGTATTGTAACTGTTGAAATGAATATATTATAACAGAGTATACTGGAAGAGAAGAGGCTAATCTCAGTTCAGCTGTCTTTGAAAAATAGTCTGAAATTAAATTACCTGTTTTAGGCCATAAAAATTGTAACTTACAGTTCTCATTGCAGCAAGAGATGAAATGTCTGTGAAAACCAGGACTAGAAATCCTACTGTGTTGTCCTTGGGGATGAACTAATTGCTGCTCTGGAAGGGTAGAAGTTTGAAATGATTTTATAGCTTCCAGATGCTATAACACATCTCAGCAAAGCTCTGTCTGTGTGTATAGTAACACGTGTGCTAAATTCTGGTTCATTTTCTAGCAAAGGGGGTAGTGTGGAAAACAAAGTCAGATGACTAGATGCATGTGATGTCATTCTGTATTCCAGCACTAAAATGATGTTTTAATACTAGATGAGACAGAAGTCTCAGGGCATTCTGTTTTTGAAACCTGACAAAGGAGGAAGACCACTTACCCACTTCATCTTGCCTTGCTTTATTAAGTAAGTAGGAAACAGTAATTCTTTACATCAGTCAGGAAAATATAGTAGTGAGATTAGTTAAGTATTGTTTTTCTGTATCTGTGTGAATCTTCCCATTGGTGTTGTTTTCAATATTGTCTGTGATTGAAACTCTGGTGTTTATTGTAAATAGATATTTAGTATTTTCATGTTCTTTTATTATTTATTATTAAATATATTTAAAATTTTCATTGTGGCTGGTCTTTTAGAGAATATTTTAACCTTTGAGAGAGGGAAACCCAGCCCCAAGACTGAATGTGTTCTCTGTGTGCTCTTAAGGGAAATTGTGCTTGGTGCAGAGATCTGCATCTTGAAATACTATATGTATCTATTTTTTGTTCCAAGTGAACGTCCCTCTCCATTGTTAGTGGTGAGGATTAAGGCTCCTTGATTACTAGTCCAGAAGAGGGGTGTCACAGCAAGTATCAAGGGAAATTTGACACTTCTGTCTTTCATAACCTGTAAACTGATGCTATTTAAAACTTGGCCATTTTAGTGTCTTTCTATAAATGTTTTGGTAATACCCAAAATTAAACTGGAAAAAGTCACAGGTAGTCATCCTAGATGCTTGAATGTATTTTCCCCGCAGGATGTTCTTTTTCATAACTCTGAATGGTTACTTCCATAATGTACATAACTGTTAAAAATTTACTGTTCCTGTCAGTCCTACTATTGAAGATCTACTCATTAACATCCATCTTCAAAGTTACATCCAAAAAGTTAATGATCGTTCCAATATATCCTAAAGAAAACCTTAAAAAGAAGGCAGTTTGATTTTATTGTAGTACAAAGACACTTCATCTAAAGAAACTTTCCAAAACAACAAACCACTTCTAAAAAGAGCTCTTTGAATACAAAGAAGCAGTATTTTATATATATGTGTGTGTGTGTGTGTGTGTGTGTGTGTGTGTGTGTGTGTATATATATATATATATATATATATATATATATATATATATATATACACACACACACACACATATATATATATATATATATATATATATATATATATATATATATATATATACATATACATATATAGATATAAAGTAAAAACCAACAATACAAATGTGACTGCCAAAGTGCAGTATTGTAGTATAAAAGTATATGCAGTGTAAAACATCAGTACTGTCACCATGACCAGGAACATAAACCAAGCAATTAACCATTATAAAACCTTAATCAAATTAAATGAATAAAAACAGATAAGCGCTTTCAGATCCTGAATGGATCCTTCTTCATGTCTAAAATTCATAAGAGATGATGTCATTATAAATAACTAGGCAACCAATCAAATATGTCGTCTCAATCTGTGCCCCTTAAGGTCTGGTTTCAGTGGGAAAAGTTCAAGCCTGGAAGTTTATCTGGTTGTAAGTTCCCAATCCATGACATCTCTTCCAATTCAGTTTTATTACTGATGTCACCTCCTCTTAAGATGGTCATCATGTTTCACTGTTGCAGTCCTTACAAAATGGGTTATCCAGCTCCCGGTAGCCCACAGTCGGCCAGAATACCAAAGTCCTTGGTATATGACGTCGGTTGCCTTCGGCTTAGGCTTGACGTCAGGTACAAAAGAAGGCAGCCAATGCCATTTCCTCAGTCTTTCTTGCCACAGAGCCCAAAGCAGAAGCACTTTTTCATGAGTGCCGATCAGCCGAATACCTTCTTTTTATATTCTGACTGCTTAGTTGAAGACATCGTCAGATAAGTACCCTCATTGGGGACCCTCTTTTTTTTGCTTTAACGAGTGTCAGAGAAAGTTAATAACTGTCTTGTTTGTGGAAAACAGATTCCGCACCGTGATTTTCACTCCTATTGTATTACTTGTTTGGGCCTTGAGCACAACATCCCTAATTGTGTTCTCTATGCCTCTTTCAACCTGCGTACCATTCGTGGTAGAGCTAGGATTTTGTTCAAGCTTTTCAGAGTTTGGACTAAGTTCATCGGTATGGCATCTTCTGGTCTCCCGACTTCAGATGTTCCTAAGAAATGCAAAGATAAGGACCACGACAGGCTTAGGGTCAAATTAGCTGACGACTTCCCTGTTAAGTTGGTTGTTGGCCCAGCGGTATTCATTGAGGTGCTTTCTTTGCCCCTGCAGTCCGCGGATGTTCAGCAGGCATCTGCGGAGACCTTTTCTGAGTCCTCCATACCGCAGGCTTCCACTTCATCTTTTGACCCTCTGCCAGTCGCCACCTCTGAGGGATCTGGAGCCACTAAGCAAGCGCTGGCTTCTGAGGCCTCTTTTCTCTGCCCAGAGACCAGATCCAGACTGACGACCTTGATTCAGACTTCTGCAGTTGCTAGGCCTCCTGAGTCCCTCCAGCTTTCTAGCAGGCTATCCTGCTGAAAATCGACTCCAAAGCAGGTGCTGGCCTCCCCTCAAATACCTCAGGCTCAAATGGTTAAAATGGAAGCCCCAGTGGCCTAATGGATAAGGCATTGGGCTCCTAAGCCAGGGATTGTGGGTTCGAGTCCCATCTGGTGTGATATAATCCTAGTGATCTTTTGACCCTTATCAAGGGCTCTCAGACACCTCCTTCTAAAAGGATTAGGGAATTGTCCCCAGAAGGTTTCTCTGCTTCAGATGCTGAGGTTTCCAGCAACACTGCTGATGAAGAGGGAAACTCTCCACTTTTTTCTGGTTTTGAGGATTCTGATGCAGGAGACTCCATCCCTTCTGCCTCCCCTCCAGAGGAATTTTCTTTTGGAGATACTCTGAATACTCTTAAGGAGCATTTCAAATGGAAAAGTCAGGACTACCCTCTGTCTAAGAAACGGATTAGGGAATTCTTGGATTTGCCACAGCATAAGCCTTTGGCTATCCCTCCAGTTTTGGAAGTCGTTGATGTTTTCTTGGAGAATTCTTTGACGCCTAATTCTGTTCCTCCTGCTCCCAGAAAGCCTGACAGGTGTTATAGAGTTCCTGATTCTCATCAGTTTCTTTTCAAGAATCCTACTGCTGATTCAGAAATCATTTATCAGGGCCCTAAGGGTGTTAAAGCCATGGTTGCTAAAAATCCTGTTTCTTCTGACAGGGAATCTAGGGCCTTGGATAGATGGGGTAAAAGGGTTTATACTTCTTCCACCCTGACTTTTAGGTCTGTTAATTGTCTTTTTCATATGCTTAAGTATCAGCAACATACTGTGGAGGCTATTAAGGCTAAAATTGTTGGTGTTCCTTCCCTGATGGAGAGTAAGGACATGTATGATTTATTGAATTCTGCCACTCTTGTCACTAAACATTCTCTACATTGTGGTTTCAACACTTTGGAGGCTTCTTGCAGGGCAGCAGCCACTGGTTCTGTCAGAAGACATGCTTGGCTCAGGGAACAGCCTCTTCCTGAACCTGTCAAATCTAAATTACTGGATGTGCCTTTGCACAAGGACAATATTTTTGGTAAAAAAGCAGAAGAGGTGTTGAAGAAGTTGGAGGATAAGGCTAAATTGATGCAAGCTGTTAAAAGACTTTCTGCAAGTTCAACCTTCTCATTTTAGTAGACATTACCTTTCTAAAAATTGGACTTTTCCTGACCCTAGTACACAGACGACAAATGGGTGCTCAAAATAGTATCCCAAGGCTACAAGTTCTCCTTTCACACCATCCCTCTCCACTAAAGATACCCAGATATACCCCCAATTCAAAGGGCAGAAGCAGAAAAACAAGTTTCTTCTTTACTAAACCTGGGAGCAATAGAGCCAGTTCCTGCACTAAAGATAGGCCAGGGTTTCTACTCAAGACTTTTCCTGGTTCCAAAAAAAGGGGGCACCTGGCACCCTATTCTGGATTTGTCCATTCTAAACACTTTTGTGGTGATTCCAAAATTCAAAATCCTCACTCTTCAGCAGTTGCTACTAATGCTGGCCAAGGATTCCTGGCTGGTGACTTTCGATCTCAAAGACGCTTATCTGCACATCCCAATAAGGGAAAGCTGCAGGCAGTTCCTTCGCTTCAGGGCTGGGGAACAACACTTTCAATTCTCTGCACTGCCCTTGGCTTATCTACTGCTCCCAGAGTTTTTACCAAATGCCTGGCTCCAGTCATTGCTTTTTACAGGCAAAGAAACATTCAAATTTACCCTTACTTGGACGATTGTCTTATTCAGGCAAATTCTTCAGAGCAACTTCTAAAGGATTTGGACTTTGTAAAGAACCTTCTCACCTCTTTGGGCTACACCATCAACAAAGAGAAGTCAAAATTGGTACCCACCAGGGAGATTGTATTCCTGGGAGCAAGCCTGAACACAGCCACCCAGATGGTATTCCTCCCTCAAGAGAAACAAATGGATCTTTTGAATTACTTCAAAAATTTGGCAAACATGACCCAGCTCTCTGCAAGGCAATTCCTGCAAGCCCTGAGATTCATGGCTTCATGTATTCTGATGATTCCATATGCCAGACTGCATATGAGGAAAATACAATGGTACCTCAAAAACCTTTGGTATCAACACACTCAGGATTTAGACTTGATACTTCCTCTGATTCCCTGCCTGCAGACAGAGTTCCTTTGGTGGGCGACGGCCTGTGCACAGAACAAGGGCCTGCCTTTCTGTCCACCTCCTACCAGCCAGACTCTCACCACAGATGCCTCAGACTATGCTTGGGGAGCACATCTAGAGGGCAGATGCATTCAGGTGACTTGAACTCTCAACAGGTTCATCTGCACTCAAATCTGAAGGAATTGATGGCAGTCCAGCAGGCCTTAATGGCTTTCAAACATCCTCTGTCTCCTGGTACTCTTCTGGTCAGGACAGACAACACCACGATCATGTGGTACATCAACAAGCAGGGATGGATGCACTCTTACCCCCTGTGCAGACAAAGCATGATACTATGGTCCATAGCAGCTTCTATAGGCATTCATCTGATAGCTCAGTTTCTTCCAGGAAAGCTCAACACCTTGGCAGACCAGTTGAGCAGGCAGGTCCTGGATCCTCACGAGTGGCAACTAAACAAGATAATCTTTTATCGCATCATTCAGCTTTGGGGCACTCCCCAGGTGTATTTCATCTCATCTCCATCCAACCACCTTCTTCCAACCTTTTGCACCAGGGATCATCACAACAAAGCTTGGAAAGTGGATGCTCTGTCCTTCCCCTGCACACAGCTCTCAATCTATGCATTCCCTCCTCTGCCTCTTCTTCCCAGAGTGCTGTTAAGGATAAGGGACAAAAAAACCACAGGCCATCATCATAGCTCCAGACTGGACCAGACAACATTGGTATCCACTACTTCGCAGTCTCTCCCAGCCTCAGTCTTGGCATCTTCCGCTGATACCAGATCTTTTGGTTCAGGAAGGGGGAAAAATTCTGCATCCTCATCTTCAGACTCTGCATTTGGCAGCTTGGCTCATAATTTAAACCTTTTCCAACAAGTGGTTGAGGTCCTACGTGAGGCCAGGAGGCCTAGCACTAGGAAATCTTATGCAGATAAGTGGAAAAGATTCTCCATTTGTATGCAGACTAGAGGGGAAGGCCCTTCTCAACCTACTCTTCCTCTATTATTGACTATTTGGCAGGCTTGCTTATTGGTGGACTTTACTTTTCTTCTATCAAAATCCATGCTTCAGCTGTTTCAGCTCATTGTTCCTTTGAGCATCCCATTTTCTCTCATCCCTTGATGAAACAGTTCCTCAGGGGAGTTAGCAATTTAAAGCCTCCCAGAAGGGCACCTACTCCTGCTTGGGACCTCAATTTTGTACTTGAAAAACTTACTCTGCCTCCTTTTGAACCAGCTGCCTCAGCAGACTTGAAGTTTTTCACCTGGAAAACTGCCTTTCTTTTGGCTATTACTTCAGCTAGAAGAGTTTCTGAGCTGCAGGTCTTAATGACAGTAGAGCCTTTTATCATCTCCCATGTGGATTGGGTTTCTCTTCGAACTAATCCCTCCTTTATGCCTAAGGTGGTTTCTAGCCTGACTCTTAACCAGTCTATCCACCTACCTACCTTCTTTCCTAATCCTCAGGATAAAGAGGAAAGGTTACTGCATTATCTGAATGTGCATAGACAGCTTAGATTTTACCTGGACAGGACTAAATCTTTTCGAAAGTCAGATCAGTTGTTGGTCAGTTTTGCTCCTGGAGCTCAGGGCAAAGCTATTTCTAAACAGACCATTTCTAAGTGGATTGCTCATTGTATTCACTTTTGTTACTTACAGTATGGCAAGGTTGCTCCTCAGAGTATTAGGACCCATTCTACTAGGGTAGCCTGTACCTCAGCAGCTTTTTTAAGAGGTGTACCTACTAGGGACATACTGGAAGCAGCTACATGGACTTCTATCCACACTTTCACTAAACATTACAATTTACCCTTGTTTTCTAAGTCCAGGGCTGGTTTTGCCACTGCAGTGTTGCAGGGCATCCTTGCCAACCCTTAAACAGTGGGTGTTCCTCCTCCCTTTTAATTTTTTCCTGGGCTTTGGGAATCAACCCATTTTGTAAGGACTGCAGCAGTGAAACACAATGAACACAGTACAGTTGTGTACACTTACCATAAATGTAGATGTTCGAGTGTATTAACTGTTGCAGTCCTGGTCCCCCCCCCTTCCATCCCCCCTTTTTTCCTAGGGCACAGACTGGATTTTGTTTTTCTGGTCTAATTTTTTTGGGGGGCTCCTGACAGTTAAGGCAAGAAAAAACTGAGGAAATGGCATCGGTTGCCTTCTTTTGTACCTGACACCCTGACGTCAGGCCTGAGCCGAAGGCAGCTGACATCGTATACCAAGGACTTTGGTATTCTGGCTGACTGTGGACTACCGGGAGCCGGATAACCCATTTTGTAAGGACTGCAATAGTGAATAAACTCGAATATCTACATTTATGGTAAGTGTACACAACTGTAATTTCTGTCTTATAACTTGCAGTACCCTAAAATAAAATCTGTGTCCTGAATATTCCTTGACATGTTTTGCGAAAGCTTTTTTAAGGTCGCCCGGTTTTATATCACTGGTATGCTTGGATATCCACTCCTTCAGTTGCCTCATAGTTTTGCCCACATAGAAACTGTTGCAAGAATTACAGGTGGCAAGGTATACAAAATGTTTTGTGGTGCAATCTGCATAAAATCTTGGTGTGTATTTTTTGCCATGTAGGTGAGAGACCGCATTTTGCTTTCAAAAACAATCATGCATTTTGCTTTCAGAAACAATCACAACCTTAAGCAAATGTCATGTCACAAGCCCTAGAAATCTATGAAGATCACATCCAGCGGAACTGGTACATATCCATGCCTGTCATGTACAAGTTGTAAATATATTTCTAATGAACAGGGTTTTCCACATGCAATGCATGGAAAAGTGCCTGCTTTACTTCCTTCTCAGTTTTATTGTTAGAGGCTTGGAGAGGAATATGTACCAGCCTAGTTTTCCACTGGACATTACTCAGCAAATGAAACAAATGAAAACATAGAGGAAACCCTACCTGGAAAACCTGGGAGAAGGGAATTTGGCTTACATTTACACAATCAACTCTTGTATGAGATATATTTCTAATAATGAGGGCCCTATTTCACCTGGTCCCTTCAAAAGATGTCTGCCTTGGGAGACAGTTAATCTTGTGCAGGACAATTTTAATTGGTGAAAAATAGAATTCATCGTTCTGGAGAAAGTACTCTGAACTTTAAGTAATAGATGAACAAAAACTATTATGCACATGAGGTGTCATTAACTTTTAAGAGTTTATGACAAATGCACAATGCTACTTTGGTCTGTGACAGACATGTGCCCCACCCAAGTAACTTTATTTTACCACCTACAGAGCAGGGTTATAGTTACCGACTCCAAAGAATTTCACCCACCTCAGACTGTGCCTAGTGCCTTCTAATGCAGTCTTAGCAACAGCAATTCAGATTTATTAAAACTATTTTTTTCATACACACATGTTTACAGTGTTTCCCATGTGGGACTACTGATGCCTTTCCAATGACAGTATTCCTTTCCTGTATTTATGATGCAGGTTTCCAACAATTAGGTTACTAATCTAATACCAGGATCTCACTTTCTAAATACTCTTCCAGTGAGCCAATCAACATTAAATTATAATAACTGTTAAATAAGCAGTCTCCCTTAAAAGGGGTTGATACCAACAGTCACACCAAAGATACAGAGATACCTTTAATAAAATAAACAGCCACAAACTTTAACAAATGAACAAATGAAAATGCTTTACTTTTAAAAAGATCTGGTAATGCATGCAAGTCAGTATTTCAGTTACACAAGGCAAGAAATAAAATATTTCATATGGTTATAATAGTGTCATAAAAAGCTTTAACAGTATCTATTTTTGTTATGTCCAATTACATATTGTAGATGAAAATAAAGTCCAATGAGCATGTGATCCAGAAATCATTTGCTGAACTTTTTCTCCAAGGTAGTATTTCTCAAAGTCCCGATAACAGTTCCAGGAAAATCAAAAGCAAAAGACAGCAATGCTCTGGTTCAGTACTGACCATGGATTTTATTTAGATTTCAGACGTGAATGCAATCTATTTTTATTTTAATGTAAGACACAAGAATACACAGACATTTATTTTTTAAGAAGAGGCAATTCAGTGTGTCAGGAAAACACTGAGTATCACAACAATAGACAATTCCATATTATTAAAACAGTTCTAAATAGTATACAGCTAATGAAATATACAACTATTTATATTTTAAATCCAAGAAAATATATATCATCATATACTTTACTAAAGATAAACTACTAGCCTACAGCACCTAAAACCTCTCAGATTTGATAGGGTGCAAGAGCAATGCAAATTTATATATACATCTGGCATCACTCTGATGGTGTAGAGAGATAAAGCCTTGACTATAGCTCAGAGATCAGAATTTTATTTGTGACCCAGATATCAGACAGAGTAGCATGGAGTAAGGGTGTTGTAATTGTCACCTGGAAAGGAATTGTTTGGCATCTTATAGAGAGCCCTGGTGGAGACTCAGAAGAAATTATGCCAGACTGAGAGGGTGGAGGGAATGTGACTACCCTGAAACTAAAGGTATGGACATACACTCAATGTGACCCCCCTTTCTTTCCTGTACTACATGAGTGATGTCAGCACAAGGGGCATTGCAACTATGCCAATAGAAAAAAATCACTTTACACTGAAACATGATGCCTCCTCCACAGCCCCCCACCTTGCCCAGTGTGCACCGACCTAAACATTCTGCACAAGGAATTGAGAGACCTCCTCAGTGCAGGAGCTCTGCTATCTGGGAAACCCAATCATGTGGGAGCACCAAAAATCTACCAGGATTGGACTTAAGAGTGAAGAAAACTGGGCAAGTGAAGGCAACTTGATGGTTAACCACCATAAAGATGAAAAAATATTTATATAAAACTGACAGCATTAACTGTTGTATCTCTGGATGTTTTCAGGAAATCCAACTTATATCAAAGTAGAGTGTTTCCTTAAAGACTGGGATAGTAGAGTTCTAGACAGAACAAGAAGGTTTCAATTTTTGGTAACCTAGGTCCATGCCATTCGGTATTTGATTTGCATGATTCAATATTAAGGAAACATTATAACACAGGTAAAATACATGGCTAAAGGCATTTCTGATAATTCAGTAAGAGACAGCATTCTTAAACTGACAGTCATCACAGGAGATTTAGGGTATTGCACTGTTAAGGATCTCATTTTTGTGGTCAGGGGTATTAGATTTGACTTATTTTACCTTTATTTGACTAGTATGTGATTGCATGCAAATCACTTTACTAGACAATGGTCTTGCATTTTCTCTGAAAAAGGGATACCTCTGTCGAATGGATTTTCCCAGTTAAATATATAGAAAAAATACTCTCTCATAAGGCTGCTAAAGTGAGGAAGCATTCCATTAAATGTGTATATAATTCAAAGGATGCCTGTTTCTGTGTGGTTGCCTTTGGCACAGTGATTCTGAGACATTATTAATAATGCAGCCTTTGCTTGCTGATGTTAATAGATGTTTAGATTATGTACCCCATAGATACAAATAAATAATAAAAAGCTGTGTCCAAAGAAAACAGAAAGAATGTCCAATTAAAAAAAAAAAAAAAAAACTTCAGAAAAACAAGTGAATTTTCAAGCAAGTAGGTGAATAGCACTTTCATATTTAATTTAGGAGACTTCATCACTAGTTAGCTAGAATGTAAAACATGCTACCTTTTAAAATAACAGAATCCAGCGATGTGGCACAAATAAACCGATAAGATACTATTAAATTTGGATTGAGTTGCCTAATACCTTTAGATAGATTTAAAGAGGCTTTTGTATTTAAAGTTTTATTCAAGCCTGGTAAACTGCTGGTAAGTTTATCTGCCACAACTCTTTTTTTTTTACTGCAATTTTCAAAGAATTGGTTAACATTTTGAAACACGTGCACTGAGAAGGCTTTGCTGGCATTATAAACAAAAGATAAACTGTATTTATGTCAAATTTAGACAGTGAAGCAGATTATAGATAAGATATTGCAATGTTGCAGTGTTGACTGTGGACCTCAAAGAAGGTCGCCACCAGCCAATCACCATGACTTTAAGGTCTGAAATACATTTCACCCACACCACATATCAACCATTTTCTTAAAAGAGCCCAAATGTTTTGGCTGTCTAACCACTAAAGGCAGTGTATTCCATCTCTTTCCTGCCTTGATGAAAACGGAAAACTTCTTCCCAGTTTAGTATTCATTTTCTCTACTTTTACTATTATTTTTTGATTTCTTGTAGCTTGCATAGATTTTTTTTGTATATCCAAATTAAGACTGAAAACATATTCAGTTTTGTAATCCTTCTTTATATGATAAATAGTTTACTTCCATAGCTATCTTAATAAAAAGCTGCACTCTTACCAGTCTTATAACATCATTTGTAGAGTAAATACAAAAACCAGCACCATTATTTGCAATCCATGTATGAAATAGTACTTAATAAAACTTGTAATGTAACATGACGTTTTTTTCTAGTTATATTGCTTACATGGCTATACATTCTAACTTTGTATTCACCATTATGCCATGTTCTTTACTTGCCTCACATCTGTCAGTTACAGTGGAATGTAAGGAATATAGACAAGCTGTATTAACTTCAACTAGATTAAAATCAACCTTATTTATTTTTGCCCAGTGATCTAGTCTGTCCAAGTAATTATGTCACTGACATCATCAGCAAATTTACCAGTTCAGCAATTGTTCACCTCTGGAAAGGAAAACATAAAAACATGAAATAAAAAAAGAGTCCTATATGAGAAATGTGGAACTCCCACACTGATGTTATATTCCTAAGACAAACTTTAACAGTTCAGCATGTTGATCAAAGCCCCAATTTTTATCACATTTATAATTGACCTATAAGTTATAGAATCAAAAGTCTTAGCTAAGTCCAAAAAGAAAGGATATCAACTGGAACCTTGTTATTGAAGGCTCAAACCACCTCTGAATAGAAACATATTAAATTGGTTATTGGAGATCCACCTTTTGTAAAACCATGCATGCTGATGAAATAAACTTTGCTGATGAAGTATATGCAGTAAGATTTTCTTTTATCATTAATGATAATTTGTAATAATATTCATTCAAACCTTAGGCTAACAGGTCTAATATTGGCAACATCAAAACTCCCTCTTAAATATAGGCATAATATTTTGACATTTCCACTCTCTGATGGACCACTCCATTTAATGTTGTTTGGTGGAAAAGAAAAGTTAAACATTCAACCTACAACCAGACATTCTTTAACATTATCCAAAAATATTCCATTTAGATTATCATATCCAGCAGCAGCCTTTCTTTATTTCCTGAAATTATTTCTTCACAATGTTTTCTGAAATTAATAAGCATTTAACTGATGAATCAAAAAAGATGCCACTGTTGTCAACACTCCCATTTGTGTCATGCAAAATCATTAAAAAGTTCAAAATAATCTGCCATTTCCATAATGGGGATAATTATTTCATCATCTACACTTATCTTAGTACCAGGTTTTGTACGTTTTGACACTGATTTGCATATTAATAAAATATTTTTATTAACCCACACGATATCTCTAATTTTCTTCTCAAAATTTCTTAGCTGTCCTAATGTACCTATTGACCTTTCTTGCAATTGTTTTATGTATTTCCACATTTTTCATGCTGTGATTCTCTTTCATTTCCAACCAACAATTTTTGCATTCCCTAATTTCTTTTTTAATATAATTTGACAGCTAAACACTTCTTTTTAACTTGCATAAAATCCTGATTTCGAAGAAACATCTTACCATAAAAGATCCAAAATATTTTGAACTTATTTCCCCTTAAAAATCCTCCTTCATTTGCCAGTTTTAAAATTCTTTAACACACTCACAAACATTTCACACACAGCACCAAACACATCACACACAACTGACAGCACACTAGTGTCTCACAAATACAGCCCATAAGGCAAAACAATAAACCATCACAGCTCACAAGGCATAGCAATAAACCAAACATGCCAGTCATTGGCGACTCAGTTGTGAGACACACCAATGTCTCCCTCACCAGGCTCAACAAGGAGAAGGTGATAGTCAGTTGCCTGTGTGGTGCCAGAATCCGCACATCATGCATGCACTTAAGTCTCTCCACACCAAGTACAAGTATGACCCTGTCATTGTCCACGTTGGTGTGAATGATTTGAGATGTACCTCCCTGGACTATATGAAAAGAGACATGATTGAGCTCTCAGAGTATGTGTCCCAGGCAGGTATGACCCTAGCCTTATGCAGCATCCTACCTTCACTAAGAATGATACCATAATACCACCAAAAAATAACTGACTTCAACAGTTGGCATAGTTTTTGGTGTCATTCAAAGGGGATCCAGTATCTGTCTGCCTGGGATGACATGGTTGACAGGCCTTGATGCTTTGCCAGAGATGGCTTTCACCTGTCACCATTGGGAATCCGGATCCTGGTCAAAGCTCTTGTCTACCCCATTGTTCCTTTTTTTAGACAATGTCCCAAAGACAAATCTTCCAACATAAAAGATCTGTCAAAAAGCATATTGAAGGTTATGCTGCTAAACGCTAGGAGCCTTAACCTGAAAATGCACTCACTGGATGCTCTCCTTGCATTGGAAGATGCCGATGTCTGTGCGGTCACAGAAACTTGATTCAGGGCTGTGGAGAACACCCCCCTGCCTTACCAGGCTATACCTCATTCCAAACATTCCAACCCCAAACTGAGGTCAGGAAGACTAAGGGTGGTGGAGTCTCTATCTTCATTAAGGACAGGCACACAGCCAGACTGTTTTGCCAGCATGGTGCACTGGAGCAACTCCAGGTGCAACTCACAGTTGGCAAGACCCATCCAAGTTATAGCCAACTATAGACTCCTCTCCATGATTCAGGACACCCCCTCCTCTTACCTGGCTCTACTTGACTCCATCAAGGTACCTCCTAACACTCTGATCCTTGGTGGCTTCAACTGTCCCACCATAGACTGGGTGAACTATTCCTGCACTAACGCACTCAGGCAATGATTCTTTGACTTCATCATTTCTAACACATTAGACCAGCTCGTCTCATCCTCCACAAGGGGAGATAACATTCTGGACATGGTTCTCACCAACATGGGTGACCACAGCACCACTCTCATTGTATATTCTTCCCTGGTGAGATCAGATCATTGGACTGTCTCATTCAAAGTTTCTACCCCCCCCCACCCCAGCTGTAATCAAGCTAAAAAATTTCTCAAAGGCTGATTAGACATCCTCACAGGATGCAGGCAACTATGTTGAACAATATGCCAGGGCAGTACACAAGCACGTGTATGACTGCGTGGACTCAGCCATAGCCAACAGAACTAAAACCTGCTCCTCAAGGAAATGCAAATCTATTTGGTGTACATCTTCTGTCAACAGGCTTTACAAAAAAGAAAGAAGCTGTTGTCTAAAGGGTGAAAAGGAACAAATTCCAAATTGGAAAAATGCCTTCCTTACCCTCAACAAGCAAATTAGATCACTAGTGAAAACCTCCAAAACCAATTATGAATTAAAACTAGCCATTGAAACAAAAGGAAACCACAACGTCTTCTTCAGTTACATCAGGAACCTCCATGGCAAAGCCCAGGTTTGTTCTGAATTATTAATTAACAGCATCTCTTACACTCATCCTATTGACTTAGCCAACCTGCTAGCAGATAGGTTCAGTGCAAACTTCAGGCCCTGTCCCCCCAAAAGACCTTTTTGACATCCCCAATACTTATCCTGCACCTCACATCTCTGTAGATCAAGTGTTAAAGTCCCTATCCAAGGCAAAAAACACAGCTTCCATGGGACCTGATAGTATCCCAGTCTGTATTCTGCACCATCTCCAGCAAGAACTGGCTTTGCCATTGAACACCCTATTCAACCACAGCCTAAGTACAGGCTTCATTCCAGCAGAGTGGAGAACTGCCAATGTCATCCCCTTGAACAAAGGTGGTGTCACTGCTGACCCTGGAAACTATCGCCCCATTAGTTTGACAAGTCTGATCTGTAAAGCCATGGAGTGTATTATTATGGATCTCATAAACAAGGACATAGGCAATCTCTAAGCACTTTACTCCACCCGGTTCAAATTTGTCAAGGGCACATCTTGCCTGTTGAACCTGGTTGACTTCATAGAGACTGTCACCAAGGTCCTGGATGAGGGAAAGTCAGTACATACAGCTTACCTTGACTTGGCCAAGGTCTTTGATACAATCCCCCACTCGGACATCATCAAAAAGCTAAAACAACTTGGAGTAAATCCCTATCTCATCAGGTGGGTGGCCAACTGGCTCACCAACAGGACCCTCAAGGTCAAAATAGGTGCCTCCACCTCCGATAGTAGACCTGTCACTAGTGGAGTTCCCCAGGGATCTGTCCTGGGACTGCTACTGTTTGGCATCTACTTCTCAGAGGTCCAGGCAAAGACAAAAGGCATGTGGCTGACAAAGTTTGCAGATGACTTTAAGCTGGGTGCTGTCATAGACTCCTCAGATGATGTTACCATACTGCAAGAGGGTCTCACAGCAACTAATGATGTTAAAGTTAAATGCAAAAAAATGTATCCTCATACCATTCGGCAAAAACATGGCCCCTGCTGATTATCACATCAACAGCAGCCCCTAAACACACAACCTGTGGTGAGAGACCTGGGTACTCGAGTTGGTAACAATCTCACATTCGACCATCATGTAGCAGCAGTGGTCAGAAAAGCCTTTCACTTGGTTCATCTCATAAGTAAAGGGATTGCATCCAGAAAAAAAGGAGGTTATTACCTCTCTATACTCCTCCCTCATTAGACCAATAATTGAGTATAACATCCCATTTGGTATGTACCTTTCCAAACATCTGCACCAACTGGAAAGGCACAGAAATACCTCACAAAGAGAATCCATGGCCTCCAACACCTGTCCTATGCGGACAGGCTCAAATCACTATCACTCTACTCAGTATCGTACAAGTTGCTCAGATGTGATCTGTGTCTCGCCTAGAAGGCAATCTCGCACCCTGCCATACTAGGGACGCTCCATATCTATAAGTCTAACTCCTCTCACATTACCCACTTAAAAGGCCTGAATCTAATATACAACATCAAAAAAATCTGCTGGAGAGACAGGTGTGTCTCCCAGAGGCTGCCCTGTCTCTGAAATAGACTTCCCATACATGTCAAACAGAGTACCTCGCTGACAGTCTTCAAGCGCAATCTTGATGAATAGATGGGAAACCACAAATTTGTCCCAGGGTTTCACCTGTATCCCTCATTGACAGGGGTGACAGGTGCTGACTGAGGTTTCTTTTTGGGGATAAACTCTAGGCTAGGCTTGTAAGGGCCCCAGGGCCATTAGCTTAGTAACCTGTTATGATCTTGTGATAGAATTATAGTCTGCCTTGTAAAAAATGTTCTTTTTTTATATATAGTTTTTAATTAAGCTAATCTGTACAGGACTGAGAAATTTGCACCTCACTATCACTTGGTCAGAGTATTCTAGTGGCTCTTTTATCTGGACATCCAAGACCATAATTTGTTGAGAAGTTAAAATAACATCCAAAGTACATGAGTTTCTAGTAGAAACAGTCATATGCTGAGTTAGAGATAAATGAGGTGAGACTTCTAAAAATAGTTTCTTGTTTATCTGAACCTAATTTTCCCAATTTATATAAGGGAAATTTAAATCTCTACCCATAATAAAATGACGGCAGGCTGCTATATTACTCAGTTCATCTGCCCACTTTTTTTACTTTCTCATTCATCATTTCTAGATATGTACAAAAACAATTGCTTGCAATTTGCATCCATTTTCCTACATAACCACCCATAAAATTTCTGAATGTATTCTACTATAACAACACTGAACATTTTTGTATCATCAGTTACATACACAAACACACCTCCTCCCTTTTCTTTTCTAAAACTGTGAAAGGAAACATTTCACTGAATTTCCACTGGTTTATTAATATCAGTATACCAATTTTCAGTTATTATATCTATATATATATATTATTCTAGTAGATGAATTGTACTTTCCCCTATTTTATTTTTTAAACTTCTTGAATTCAGAAATACCAATACTAGCCCCCTTTTTTGTTATCACTAATTCTATGCCTCATACATTTATTAGTTCCAATTTTAAAACAGTTTTAGTAATTATTAGTATGTTATGCCCCAAAGTCTTATTTGCCATGAGACTTAAATGAAATGTATTGGATGTTGCAGTGGTTAACATTGTTAACTCACAGCAAGAGGTTCTCCGGTTTGATTCTTGGCTGGGGTGCCTTCTTTGTGGAGTCTGCATGTCCGTCTTGCATTCATGTGGATTTCCTGTGGGTGCTCTTGTTTCTTCCCAGGTTACAAAGAGATGTGGCTAGTCTCTGCTGAAAATTGGCTTGTTTCAAATTGGACTTTCCCGGTAAACAAATAATAAATAAATAAAAAATGTATCAGAGTCAAAGTATTTCTGCTGACCAACCATACATTCCCACAAATTTATGTAAATATTCTATTTCTCAAGCATTACTCTGTGTCAAAACTTTTAATATCCCATGATATTTTATATGCAAAAAATATCCATAACCATAACTTTAACACCATGACCCAAGCAAAACGTTATACTGCTTCTTATATCTTTCAGTATATTATTTCCCATTTCACTGTTTCTTCCACAAATAATGGTACCTGAAAAATATTCAGCTTTTAATCAGCCTGAAAATGCCTTCCCTGATATCCTTTAATTTTGCCCCATGAAGTGCAGAAACCATTATTTTCGGTTTTATTTTTGCTTAGACCCTTTAACAGAGTCTGCAATAATTAATATTTTTTCTGATGACTGTTGTACTTATCGCTTCATTACCTAATCATTTTTTATTTTCTTCTTGCCCCTTTTCATTTGGAGATTTTTTTATTCTGTTTTGTTCAGTATTCATCTCCTCCAATGCCCACCTGTTACTTCCACAATTTATTATTTAATTTTGTTCTCTTTCACCCATAGACGGATTAAGTTCACTCTGACAAGCCAGACTGAACACAGCAGGAACGGAGTTATATTTAGACTTCCTCTCTTACTCTTCTCTTTCTTTTTAACAAAGTTTCATTCCCCATCACTCTCTTTACTCTAACTAAATTTTTTAACCTGAGCCTTAGGCAGTGTTACTGGCGAAACAGGTAAGTCACTCACCTTTGTTGCAGAAGGCAGTGGATTCTATTCCCGCACTAATTTTGCACTCCTGACAGTGCCATCCATCAGATGAGACATTAAACAGAAGCCCCACCTGCTTGAATTGGTGATAAATCAGGTGGATACACATGATACCATGACACTTATCAAAAAGAGGAGGGTAAGTTCCCTGATGCCCTGGCTAAATTTCCCCTAGTAATATAAATACCACCTCTGGTCTCCCCAGAAAAGAGGCTACTAGCCTAGTGGGACTAACCCGGTCAACAAAGTAAAAATAAGAATGTATTTTAAAAGAATTTACTTGCAAATAAAAAATGTCCTTAACTTTTATTCCTGTTGTCTCTCTTGTCAAGGCTAATCACTCCTGCCTCCACTTAAAAGAACAGAGGGGACATAGCGTAGTCCTCTGACATTTTAGAAATGGCTAAAAACAACTGTAATCAAACTACCAGATAAGGCAGGTTTAGAAAAGGCCCCTGCCCCTTACTCACACACAATATGTCCCACAAAAGGTCAAAACAAAGAAATGATTTAAAAACGTAGGTTAAAAGTGCAGGCCTATGTTCAGTTACCGAAAAAAATATCTCTGAATGGCTAAATAGCAAAACTAAAATATTAAAATGTAACATTACCAAACACAGATAACGTCGGAAAGTCATTCATCAAATGGCCATAGTTGGCCAACATTGCGACTGTAACTAACCAATTTGAGGGACTTTGCCCCCCACACCCCTCACTATATATACCAACTCTGAGATAGCACTACTATGAGGAAAAGGGAAAATTTAAAAAGTTTCCTTCACTTACCCTATGCATCGTGTTATGTCCTGGTTGTTGGCTGATTATGGCCATTCAATTAATGATTTTTTGAAATTATCCGCTTTTGGGAATATTACATTCTGATGTTTTAGTTCACTAGTTAGTCATTCACAGATATTTTTTTTTTGTTAGCTGAACATAGACCCAAAAGTGCAGCTTTGCTTTTCCACAGTGTAGATGTCTCTCTTGACACATTCATACTCGCAGCTAACTACTTCTGCCTCCACTTAAAAGAATAGACTGAAGGTGCATAGTGTATTCCCATGCAGTTTCAATAATGGCTAAAGCCATCTGTAATCAAGTTACCAGACAAGGTAGATTTAGAAAATATCCCTGCCCCTTAGTCTCATACAACCTCCACCCCCCCCCCCCACACACACAAGATAAAAAAAAAGAACTGATTTAGAAAAACAAAGTGTGACTTTGTTTTTCCACAACTGAGGAAATCTCTTCTAGCACTTGTGGCCTTTAACTCCTACGTCCACTTAAAAGAACCAAAAAGTGTCATCCTGTGCTGATTCACAAATGGCTAAAAAACTCAATCAAGCTGCCAGGTACAGTAAGTTTAGAAAATATCCCTGCCTGTTAGTCTCACACAATATGCTCTATCCCCAAAAGACCAACACAAAAGATGAAAGCACTAAGGAAAGAATATATTATACTAATTCTTGTCCAATAATTGTTAGCACTGATACGCAGATGTTAAAGGTATGAAAGAAAAATGGAATATCATTTAAGAATAATTACAAGTGATGCAACAGGTAGCATGTTTGCCTTTGGTGCAGAAGACTGTGGGTTCTATTCCCACAACAGGTAGATCAACTACTGACACTGCAGTGCAGTGTAAGGATGATGCTGCAGTCCTGATTGTGTCATCTTTCTGATAAGATGTTAATCTGATGGCCCATCTGCTTGAGTTGATGGTAGTTCAGGCGGATGCAAAAGATCCCACAGCAACCATCAAAAGGAGTAGTGAGTTCTCCGATGCTCTGGCTGAAATTTCCACTAGTGGTATAAATACCACCTTGGGTCTCCACTGAAAGAGATTGCTAGCTTAGTGGGACTAACCCAGTCAACAAAAAATAAATAAAAATATTCTATATTTATACAAAGTAGGAGGTTCTCAGCCTGTTTTTTTTTTATTATACAATTTAGTCAAATATTAAATATCTCATCTCTAGTAAAGATAAGTTGGGCACCAACCAATGTGAACTTTGTAAATATTTAAGCACATAATCAAGACTTTTTATTATGTAGAAAATATGCAGACAAGCTTTAGCCTTAAGTATTATTTTTATTAATGCTGTTATTCCAACAGGGTGCTTATTTTTTCCTTACCCAATATATTTGGTTCTAATTGGGACTACTTGATTAATACTGTTTGCTTTCGTGTATAAAATTCATTGGCATAAATAACAGTGGAGGCTAAATGGAGTCTGAAAATCTTGTATGAGTCTTGAGAGCTCACGATGTAGTTTCAATTGGTTTGTCATTTATAAAGTCCTTGAACTCAGAGGTGTTCATTGTGGTGAGCTTAGATTCTCTAAAGGTGCTGATTACTGATTTGTGATCAGATCTGACCAGAGGGGAGGATAATATAGGAATACTACATGTAGGTCCAATGTTAGTGTGTTTAATGTCAGGAATATTTTGACCCCTACTGGGTGGGTTGGCTGTTTGCAGAGGGAGTTAACATTTATTAATTCTAGAAATCTTTGGAAGTGCCAAAACTTTGTGGAACCCCAATCAAAGAGGTAATTTTATTTATGGGTAGTTCAATAACTACTCTAAGAAATCTTTCATGGTCCCCAAGGACATGGAAGGTGACATATAACAGATTATGAACTAAACATTTTTTCTTGTTGAGGATAATTTGAAGTCAAGTAAATTCTGGCCATGTTTCATGGTGAATCTCTTTCTTACAAATATTGATACTCCAAAGGAGTTTCCAAAGGATCTGAATGTATGATAATTGTCAGAACCCTGGAAAAAGGGAATGATATTTATTCCATTGAAACCAAGTCTCTGTTACAACGCAGATTTGGCTGTATAGATACAGAGATGTAACTAGGGTGGGGTGAAGGGGGCAGTTATTAGGGAGCACAATCTGCAGGTGAGATGATGCAGGAGTGCAGTATCAGCTTTGTAAATGTGTGCTGATAATACATTTGCAGTCACCACTGAAGTACTGAAGTGCTCAGTGTGTTGTGATTTAAATGTAACAAGTGCCTTGTTACATTTGCAGCAAGCAACTTGCTATAATTTCATAAAAGAAGAGGTTTTTTTTTCTTTTTTACTCCTCAACTTTGAGTTGATGTGACATCAGTTTGGGGAACAGAATAGGACACTAGATGACCTAGCTATGTTTTATTCACTTTTTTATATTTCTCCAGATGTTTTGGATTTCTATTACTTTGACAGGAATGGATCCAGTTCCTGAATCAGGGTACAATTAAATTTCATGAAATTAGTATTGCTTTAGTCCTTGATGTTTGCAAAGAATGTTCGACTCATCACCCGAAAAGTATTCAGAAATGGTTCCTTCCACAATTCATATGGAGATCCATGTATCTGTAGAATATTTAAGTATGCTTTAAAGTACTTTTTATTAGTTCTGTCTCTCCTACTATTCTTGGGACTGCTCAGGTGTCTTTATTCCACATTTCTGTAGTTTTTGCGTGCAAATCCTAGTATTTTATGACTTTGTGTCATTCAGTACATAAGACACTATAATCGATGGGAGTAGCTATTTCAATGATCAGTATTACTGTTTTACTGTTTTCTTGGACTATGTTTAGTTTTCTTGCATCCATTTTCGTAAATGTTGGTATTGGATGATGCTATTGAGTAATCCCATGTGATCCAAACTTCATCATTGTCAGTAGCAATTTGTGGTTCATGCTTCTAATGCCTCTAAGCTGCTTGCAAATTGTAATGTTTGCAGAATCTCCACTGCAACAGTCTTGACACAATATTGTGCCTTTCAGTATACCGACCTTCAGCCATGAGTATAATGCAATCAGCAATGAGATTTACATCTGTTTCCAGCAATGTATTATAGAACCTGCATTTGTATGTCTCATACCTTTTCTATAGACTTTGTAAATTAACATGTACTTAGCTCACTGTCTTGGGCTGCGATTATTAGCCTTTCATCTTTTGGTTTAAATTCACTTCTCCATAACCATTGATGCATCAGATCTTGATCAACATGATTGCTCTTGGAATTTTCAATACCTGCCAATATATTTGTGGCTTTTCCAGTTTTCTTTTCTTTATATTCTTTCATTTTTGGCACTTTCAGTTGCTTCCTCATTTTCATCTAATTGTGGTGTGATTTCCATTCCCACTCCTTTGAAATGCTTATGATAAAACTAAGCAAATACACCAAGCCATATTTAAAAAAAACTTTATTATTTGTGCTAATTAAATTTGCATGATGAGTGACCTCATGCAGGGTGTATGCAATTCAGAAAACCAGACTAAATGATTTGGCCTTCCAAGTAGTATAGTCAGTAATGCTATATGGTAATGGCCATATAATGAGGTACTGCATATGATATCATAGGTTCATAGGTTCATAGATTCATACTAGGCTAACTGCCCTTGCGAGCCATTTTAAGCCTAGCCAATTATCCCCTGTGAGATTCAAACCCTGTTCATTGTGTTTATAAGGCAAACACCTTAACCATTAGGCCACCCTTCCAACCCAATCAGGCAAAACAAGATGACTGAGTGAGTCAGAAATGTTTAGATGCCATGCAGTGGAGCTTTGCCCACATGCTTGAACTCAGTCGAATACCCATGCTCAAAGTAAAATGCAGAATAATGATAGGGTTTGTCACAGCTATAGTAAATGTTTATCTTTAGAATGTTGTAGTTGCAGCTGCTATACCTGATGGAGTGAGATGTTTCCCGTTGGAGATGCAGAGTCATCAAACTGTGCTTAACATTTCATGGCCTCCACCACACTTTCATTCTGGACTAGTACCGTGTTGACAGGAACACCATCAAGCAAACTGTATTAAATGTGTTGACCTCATCTGCAGCCCAGCGGGAGTTATGGGGTACCTATTCCAGTGAATATTAAGGTATGTGCGGCTCTATGTATATTAGCTACTGGAACCTTTCTGCAACCTACTGGGGACACAGGACTGCTCAGACATCTGCCTCTGGAATACTTCAGTAGTTTCTCAATGCCATGCTTCAGCATGTTCATAGTGCCCGGCTGCATGGTTAACCCTAGCCTATAGTTTCAGTTGCATTACGCCACCCCTTGCTACTTTAGTAAAAGATACCCCACCCTTTGCTGCCTTTCTGTCAAGCAGTGACACTGAGGTAACTTCACCTTTATCTCTCAGCATCTCCTCCCCTGGGGTTCTCTGGATTCTTGAACACAGCCACACTGAGGTTCTCCTGGTGTACTACAGATCTCGATTGTTCGTCATGATGAATCTATCCTTTCAGTGATGAATCTATCCCTCCCCGTGTCCCTCTTAAAGTCCGCGGCCCTTGTATTGTTGTGACTGTTCATGTTCTGAGAGAGGGATCATGTTGTATGAGATGCATGATGGCTCATGCTTCTGTGTTGACATGGCCTTGTATGTCAGGCAGCGGGTCACCTCTGAGCACTGTAAGCAAGTGACTATCCTTTTGGAGCCTTTTTTTAAGGTCACCTCTGAGCTTTTTGCAACTTTTCTAGACCTTTTGGTTTCCTTGATTTTTTTTGTGGCCAACGGGTCTGCTTCCATTGTCGGGTAGTCAGGGTTCAATGGGAGTATTGATCTGGATGTGTGGTAGATGAGACTAGGATGTGTATTGAGTATAGGGATGTTGATGTGGATGTGAATCCCTTAGTGGGTAACTACTCCTTGTAGTGGAATATTTATGTCTACTGATAGGTTCTAAAGTGTCGGTCTGGGTCTAACTGGTTCCTGTTGGTTCCCACAAGTTTTAGGTCTTCAGGGGGGTAGGAGGTAGCATTTATCTGGTATACCTATATATTGCTAGGACTATGGTATTTAGGCTTGGGGTGCTTCACCATTTTAACTTTATCTATTCTAGGCCACGCTTCTGCACGCCTCTGTGGATGTGTTCTTGCCCCTTGTGTCCAGTTCTGTGTCTAATGTAGGCTTGTCACCAACATCAACCAGTTGCTTTCAACTTCAGAAAAGTAGATTGCTAACATCCTGTGAACAAAAGGACTGAGGACTGTGTGGGACACCCAGGACTTGGGCACCAGACTGATGACATGGGGAGCAACTTCAGGCCAGGCTTGAGTCTGACATGGCCAGCTTTTGTCTTGACTTATGTAATGCAACTCGATTTTAAGTTGATAAACCCATCAATGAGTTGAGTGAGGTATTGTATCAAATGAGTTTTTCAATGATACCCGAAGGTGAGGTGCTGTATCCTCCTCTTCGCCAGGTCTAGGTAGCTGTTGAAAAAGTCACCAAGTTTCGCAACATGATCTGCCTGCTGTCAAAAGCCAACCAAGTTTAGAAGGCATGATCTGCCTGCAGTTTTTATAAAAATCTTTGGATGATCAGTCTGCAAGCCTCTTGGATCCAATTTATGCCAAAGGGATGCTAACTCTTATGGCTTTTAGGAATAATAATTGTTGTGTGGCTGGACGGGTTTTTCCAAGTGCGTGGAGCCACCTGCGTTTGTGGGTGGGGGAGTGGACTAAGATTAAACAGCTGTCCTATGACTATACTGTTGACTGAGCGTTGAGTAGAGGGGAGCACACAGGGTAACATTATACGCTGAGGGGATGGGGCACACAGTCGGGGACACCATCAGGTCCCCTTCCATGCTGCAGTTGTGCCCTTTGATGCTGAGTTCTTTGGGGGGATGAGATGTTTTCTGGTATAGGGGTCTGGTTTAGGGAACCTGTCAGCCAATAGGGAGAAGTTTGCACTGAACCTGTCAGCAGGTATGTTGGCAATGTCTGTATTTTGAACTAATCTGGCACATTTATTAGGTTTACTCCATGACATATTTCTTCCTCCCTCCTTGTTGACATAGCTAAAGAATGCCTTATTTTTGTCTTTAGAGTCCTTTTTGCTTTTTTAAATTTTAGCTTTTATTTTTTTATTTAGCTTCCTTATGATTTTCTTTTTACCTTTTGTTTTACTTCTGGTAAGGATTTTGCCTTTTTTTTGTTGTTGCTTTTTTGTTTAGTTTGGGGGTCACCAGGGGTGACGCTTTGCCTTTGCTGTCTTTCTTACAAAGAGTCTTTGTTTTGCTTGGGATTGCCTGATCCATTTGCCCTGTGCTGACTGGTAGAAGGGCATTGTAATGAATTCGGTAGTTGAGTAATGTTAACGGCTCACTCCAGAGGGCCTTAAAAGCACCACCACAGTAGTCTTTAGAGGTTAGAAGTGTAGCTTTGTGGTGAAGTTTTCATTCCGGGTGGTTTTGGATGAGGACCTCCAGGATGACCTGATTTTGTAGATTTAGTTTGTGAGTGATCAGTATGGGTTTGGGTATGGCGCTGAACATTTGTTTCCCATGTTCGTGATGATGAGAGATCAAGTATTTTTCTCCCTGTTGGGGGATAGTGCTTAGTTGTTCCATGGCATTTTTTTTATGAATTCCAGGAACTTTTAGAGTGTTGGGCGCTTGAGAGTGTTCCCAGTCTATATTAGGGTTTAGTTGGGAAGTCACCCTAGTATGATGGTGAGATACATACATTTTTCCCCCAGTGTTTTCAGGAAGGCCATATGAGGTTCCTGAGTGAGTTTAGGGTGGGGGATGTGGGAGGAACATATCTGGTTCCCACACACCACATAGCAGAGAGGCAATGCTGCAGCATTTCTATGGTATTGCCCATTTCCCTGAGGTACTGAGGCCATAGACCGTACACACACTGAAATAAAGGCACCGCCTGGTGAACTAGGAAAAGGTTCGTCAACTGCCATGTGGTCTTTAATACATATGGTATCATCTACAGTGTATGGCAGTTGTAAGGATTCCCACACATGGCACACCTTGGAACGCGTCTATATCATTTCATTGAAGCAACTCCCTGTCAAAAGCCTATTCGTTGAGCTTAATCCATCGAACGCTAATTCCATCAAATGTTCATTTAAGCAAATTTCTTCCCAGGGAAAAAAAAACAGTTGGTCAACCTAGTGACTGTCACAAAAAACACATTATTTATAACCCACCCATGTGGGGGGCTATGCCCCCCCACAACCCCAATGTGGGTTGGGCTGCACCCCCCCCCAACAAAATATACCAATTCTGAGATTGCATTACAGTGAGGAAAGGGGCACATTCCCAATGATGGTCAACAAGTTTTTTTCCCCTGGGAAGAAATTTGCTTAAATGAACATTCTATGGAATTAATGTTTGATGGATTAAGTTTGACTAATAGGCATTTAACAGGTGGTCACTTCAATGAAATGATATAGACCCCTTTTGACCTGTACCAACAGAATGCAAGAGCAGACTTTCAACATGGGCATGTCGTTGGTGATGCTGGCCATGCCCTAGAACCCTAACTGTGGGTACAGCCATGCACAATTGCAAACCAGAAATATTAATGGGCATATGTCTGGGCTGCTGAAGTCAAGCTGTCGCTATCTGTATTGATCGAGTAGTGCTCTACACTATGACCCTAACACATGTGCAAAAACAGTGTCAGTGTGTGCAGTGTTACACAATATTATACATAGGAACAGTACCAGCAAGGTGGGCTCTTGCAGGGACAGAGTTCCAAGCCTAACAAGCAGTGGTAGTTAAGTCAGATTAGGAGTCAGGGGATGATCATGGCAGACAAAGAGATGGGCAGGCACAGTGTGCCACAGCACTAGCAAAAAGGCAGTGGATTGAACATAGCTTTACAACATAGTATATAAGACCTAAGCAGAGACACTACATTAAAAATAATGAGTGCAAAACCAACACCAGACTGTGCTTATCAATGCACATCTTGACATCTCTGTGCATCAGACATAGGTAACGATTCCACCAACCCCCACTCTGGAATCATAGATTATCTTACTAAGCTGGGCATTAATCCCTACGTCACTCAATGGGTTGCTAACTGGCTTACTGACAGAACCCACACTGTAAAAGTAGCCGACTCCAAATCCAGCTCCAGACAAGTGACAAGTGGAGTACCTCAGGATTCAGTCCTGGGACTGCTCTTGTTTGGCATCTACTTCTCTGAAGTACAGGCTAAGGGACTCTGGCTAACAAAGTTTGCAGATGATTACAAACTGGGGGCCATTATTGAATCTGCAAATGATGTGGATATTCTACAAAAGGGCCTTACAGAAACAGATGCTTGGTGCCAGAGCCATGGGCTCAAGCTCAATGCTAAGAAATGTATAGTTATCCCCTTTGGGAAAAAAACATGTAGCCATGAATTATCACATAGGTGGCAGTACACTAAATGCCGAAAGTGTGATAAGTGACTTAGGGACACAGATGGACAGTGGTCTCAGCTTCGATAACCACATCGCCACAACAGTCAGGAAATCCTTCTATGTGGCACACATCATCACTAAGGGCTTTTCATCCAGCAAAAAGGAGGTCATTGTTCCACTGTATTCATCCCTCATTAGACCCATTATAGAATACAAAGCCCCGTTTGGTATGTACCTCTCAAGACATCTGCAACAACTGGAAAGGCTTCAGAAATACCTAACTAAAAGAATCACAGGCCTAAAGCAGATGCCCCATGCTGACTGTCTAAAAAAACTCCAACTATACTCTGTCGCATATCGTCTACTCAGAGGCGATCTCTGCTTAACATACAAGGCCACGTCAAACCCAGAGCTGTTGGACATGCTACACTTAAAGAAATCCCAATCCCTCAGAGACACATGCTCCAAGGATCTAAACCTTGTCATCACAATGAACAAAACATGCTAGAGGGATAGGTTCCTGATCCAGAGACTCCCCAGACTCTGGAATAGACTGCCCATACATGTCAAGCAGAGCACCTCTTTGGCCCTCTTCAAAAGGAACCTTGATGATTGGATGGGAGATAGGAAATTCACCCTGGGGATCATGCCAGTCACCCTGCTAGACAGGGGTCCAGGGAAGTAAATACTGTGGTTAGAAATATCCAGGGAATTGTTATGGCTAGGCTTGTGTAGGCCCTAGGGCCGATAGCCTAGTACCAACCTATGAACTTATGAATCTATTACACATCTTAATAACCAATCGCACTGGTCTAGTCTGTCCTAATCTGTTCTCACCTACACCCACTTGAGTGGCATTGAATTTGCTGTTTTTACTCATACACCTTTTGCCATGTGGGTGCTTAGCCCACAAGGCAGCCCCACACAGTTTTTTTCTGGGATGTCTGGCTATTGAGCTCTTGCCATTAAGCAGCACTCTCAGAAATGGCTCCAGCATATGGTTTTCTATGTTTGATCTAGGCAGAGGGCTATGTTCTTTAACTGAGACATTATGGGAACTTTGTGGATCAGCCTTTGTTTGGCTCCTTCTCTCTGAATAATTTCTCAAAAGTAATGTTGCCAGAAGCAGAAAGTTCAAGTCAAATTTAGCTTTAAGCATCACAAAGGCACACACACTCCTCCACCACAATAAAGTGACAATCTCAAGGCAAAGTACTAAACAAATCAATACATTGAAATGTAACTGTTTGTAGTTTATTGCTACCCTACCCCTTACTTCTTTCTGTTTTTTGCACATGCATTTTTAAATATACCACCGTTTTTACTTTCACAGCCTTTTCATGAAGACCATCACAAGCTACTCTGTAAAAATGTGTTGTAAGCTTACCCTGGTTTGTCGTTCTGTACCACTGCCTTGTCTAAAGGAAGCTGACCTCCTGAAGTTTATTGATATCACTTGGGCATGTGAACGTTTCTGCTACGTCCTCTTTTCCCTCGGAAAACATGCATATTCATTTCCTTAGTGTTTCTCTCTCTCCGCAAGTTTTCAAAAGGAAGGTGCAGTTATGTAGGGTTACTTTACATAACCTCTGAGGTCTTAATAATAATTTCTGCAGAGTCATCATAATATATGGCACTTAGCCGCTGAAAGGCATCAGTCTTCCGACTGGAATTCAATAGACATTAGACATTTGCAGACCAGCTGTCAGGTTAGCTTTCAAACCGAGGATTAGAGCTGGAAACTCATCTGCAAAAGAAGAGCAATGCACTCCATCTTTTTTTTTGTAGCAGGAAGCCATAATAAGTGTGCCTGATCCCCTATCCTGTATCAGAAAAAGGATCCCAGAAATCATTAACAGACTGGGAAAGAACAGTAGTAACAACACCAACCAAGCCCCACCACTGGATGGTTAAAGCAGTACTTAAAGAATGGAGGATAACTAGATATATGTTTATTTATTTGTATTTGTTAGCCAAAGCAGAGCACTAATTCACATGGACCTTTTTCAGACTCATCCCAGGAGCACTGTCTCATTAAGTGAAACACACAAAGTTACAGAGTTAGGCAAATAGTGGCTGAGGAACAGAAAACATGAACCACATAAAACAGCTTGTTAACAACTCATAATCTTACATATCTGCACTAACTGTCAGACTAACAGCATTATATTGATGCTCCTGGGCATATCAAGGCAGCATTTTCTCCAGATGGGAGTCATCCATTATGTTTACTAGATTTCTGTTTCTTGATTTCAGTATGTGTTATGCCATTATCAAGGATTATCATTACTCCTGTGCAAGCTCATAGTATAGTTATTTATTGCATTTATTAATGGGAACATTGAGACTGGCTATGAAACCCCTTTTCGGTTGTGGCCTAGTGAGAAAAGCTCCACAAAAATACATACAAAGAAAACAAAGAATACATACAGTATTTTACAGTGATTTAACAAGGTCATAACAACAAAAGTCACAATAAATGTATCTGATAGACACTTTTCAAGAAAGGCCAAGGAGTTTGATTCGTCCACTACTGGAAAAAACTTTCTACCTCTTTTGGAAAATGAGGTGCACTACCTTAGTATGATACAGTTGTCCCAGGCGTTACATTAAAAAGGACAGATAACCACGGCAGCCCAACAATACCCAGTGAGATCAGTCTCTACATCTAGATCAACACCAACAAGTATGGCACCAAAATGACTACCGTTGCGTTCCGAAAAATCCAGTTTATTAAATACAACAGGAAGTTACAACACGCCCAAAGTAAAAAATGCCAACATAAACGCTAATACAGTGTCTTATGTTTTCATGTAGAAGACTTCATCAGATGCAAAATGAATGTGAAGTGCCATTCATCCAATTATATACCCCTCATTAATCCCAGTACCACCAATGTGAAGTAAAGAATTAAAACATTTGATTAAAAAAAGGCAATATTACTCACTTTTAAATAAGCATGAAAAACATTAAAACAAAATAAAATAAAACCAAGTATATATTAAACTTCACAATCTCCAAAACTTGTTACTAATGAAAATGTTCAAGATAAAAAAAAAATAAGATATAACAGGGCAAAAAAAAGTTATTACAATGTATGTTTATAAATGCACCATTTGAAATATCTACTATACCTTTCGCTATTCAAGTTAAATATAAAACAATACAGGGGAAGGAACTTGTATTTGTACGACAGGTTGAGCAGCATACCAGCTGTGCTTAGGTGATCCTTCTTCTGCACACCGTGTTGTGAAACCAAGCTTTTCAAGGAGGGTTCGTTCCACTCCTACTCTCATGCTAACAATTAGGAGAGGCCTGGAGGCTTTGGACTGGTGAAGAGGTACAGATAGAAGAACCCAGCTGGGTGTTGTATAAACTGGGCTTTGTACAAGTAAATAGGAGGGATAACTGTATAACACTAAGGTAGTGCATCTCATTTTCTAAAAGAAGAAGAAAGTTTTTTCCAGTAGTGGCAGAATCAAACTCCTTGGCCTTTCTTGAAAAGTGTATATCAGATATAGAAGGGACGGCATTCAGTAGTAGAACCTCTAATTCAGAAGAAGCAATGCATATTTCATCCTACACATGAGAGTGATGGAGCACCCTTTTTGTCCTTACACAGGTAATATCTGGGTGATAGGAATTTGCTATTACTGTATACATGTATTTTGTAGACCTGGAGAAAAAAAAACAAGACAGCATATATCCCATGGCAGAATGTGCTAATGGCAGGGTTTTGATGCTGCTGTATAGCATTCTGTCACTGTGGCCTGAGTGAAACTTCTGTCCACATTTTTTTGTATTAAGTGGAATATGTTCAAGGTGGACACAGAACTCTTCCAAGGGTATGTCTTCTTTTACCTCTTGCTTTTGAATTTGATGTGCTGGATATGAAGGCACAAAGTATACAGTCTAAGGATGTGAAGGCTACACCATCGTTTGTACATTATGTTATCCTTTTAGCCTTCAATGACTGTGATCTCCAACATGTATTAGTGTGATTTGCTGATGAGTCTGAAGTAGATAATCAGAACCTCCAAATTAGAGGACATTATTCTCTCCAAAAAGAGAGAGTTGAATGCTGACTTCTTGTGATGAAGGGGCAGCTTCCTTAGATGGAGACTATTAATAGGTGTTGTTCATGAGAAAATGTAAAGTTGTTGGGATAGTGATGTTTTGATAGGCTGAGAAACAGCTTTATTGTAGGCATTGTAATAGGTTTTTCTTGTGAAGTGAGAAGTGTGTAATAGGATTGGTGTCTACTTCCACTCTAATAGTAATAAGCTGTGAGTAGTAACAAAAAAGATGAGGTCACAGATGCAAGTGGCAGGCAATGTGCCATGCTTACAGGGCAACTGGACTCACTGCCATAAAAGAATGAGGAACTCAACAATCTGGGTGGGTTTCAGTTTACAGGCACTGACCCTGTGAGCTGAGAAAAGCCAGTTGTTATGATTTGGGACTTTTGTGACTATGCCCTGGCAGTTCAAGAGGTCTACCAGACAGCCCACTGGGAGGAGCTTTGTGGTTGAACCAGGTCATAATGGAGTGGTTATAGCTCGCATCTGACCTGGGAACACCTTGGAAATCTCACAGGATGAGCTGGAGACTGTTGTTGAGGATAGAGACGTCTGCATTGCCATGTTCCGCCTGCTACCAGCACCACCTCCAGGGCTAGTAGTGGCTTCACCATTTGTTTTATGATTCAGTAACTCATTCCTCATTTGGATGGTGCAGGTGTGCAGTGGTAGCATTGTCACCTCACAGCAAGAGGTTCTCTGGTTCGATTCTGTGCTGGAGTGCCTTCTGTGTGGAGTCTGCATGTCCTCCATGCATTCGTGTGGGTTTCCTCACCGTCACAAAGACATGCATCTGGAGCATTTCTCCCCAGGCCTCCACTGAAAATTGTCTTCGTTCCAAGTCGGATTTTCCCAGTAAACAAATGCTAAATAAATAAATAAATAATTCCTAGACTACTGATATAATTTTGAAACTCTGGAAATATTTGTATGTCCTTTTAGTTAACAATTATTTCATTTTTGGCAATGTTGTCTATAATCAGAATACTGGTATGACTATGAGGCAGTCATGGACCCAGCTATGCCAGTATTGTAGTGGGTGAGTATGAATTTAGATGTCTTTTAAATTCTGAGCTTGTGTATAATATTGCCTTTTTAGTGTCATTATATTGAAGATTATCTATTTTCATGTGGAGTGGTAATTCTCCTAATTTGCAAGATTTTTAGTGTATATTAACAATTCATTTGAATGTTTGAACTTCAAATGGAATGTTCAACGAGTATGTTCATTTTTTAGATATGATGATTTATGAAGTTGGAAAAAGTTAGAAAGAAAAAGTAACAGGAAAGTTGTTTCAAGTAAAAATGCTTTTACTGTAATGGAATAAACCAGCTAAGTTTAAAGACAACTTAGTAAAAAGTGCTTTAACTAGAGTGTCAAGGTCAACTACTGAACCACAATGTTTGATGCAGTAAAGGAGGAATGTAATGAGATGTTTAGATGAAGGGGGCATCCAGAACATGTTATTACTAAAAAGATGAAGGAAGCTGATTGTATGAGAAAATGAATGGGAATGAACTTTGAGGTGAGGAACGCTAGGAGGGTGAATTGTAAAATGGTTTTACATTATTCAGTTTACAGTCAAGACATTAAAAAATATATAATCAAAGCAAATCCGAAAATTTTAAGGGCCAATGAATGGCTGTGGAAAGTTGTTGATAAGGAACAGATTTTTGCATACAAAAATGTTTACTATTTTAAAAATAGTTTAGAACTTGGTGATACAAAAAGACAGATAACAAATAACATAAAGTCACATCTAAATGTGCCTGCTGTATATTTTGTATATATTTATTAGAAGGGTCTTATTTTGTGGATGATGGGAGTGTCACTTGTTATGGTGTTGGGGGAAATTTACTTCTAATTTTTCTAGAGTGATTATATGTAGCCAGATTTCAAAGATTACGTAGGTAAAATGAATATAAAACTTTCTTTAAGAATTAGGGACCACCTTTGTTTTATGGAGACTTGTGATAATTATAAGGCTTTATTCAAACATAATAACCCTTATTGTAAACCTGGTAAATATTTAATTTATGTTCTTGATAATGCATCTTTAGATAACGGAGGTGGGTACTTAGAGAATCTGTTAAATAACAAAGAAATTAAATGGCAGTTACACCTTGGATTTATAAACCTGCTTACCCTGGTTAAAGTTTAGAATTCCTAAATGAAGTACAATTTCATGTTTTTTTAAAGTGAAGATTTTTGTTTTAATTTGACATTTTATATGCCACGTGACTCTTTTATTTGATGTTTGATTGATGCATTATTGGTGTAATGTTCAGTCTGACGAAGTCCTGCACATTTGAAAGTTTGAATGTGTTCACTTGTTAAAATAAAGTTTAAATTTTATATAAATATATATATATATATATATATATATATATATATATATATGGGTCTATCTGATAATGCCAAAAGATGAAAAGAACGACAACGAGATAACCGACACCGGAAGATCGACAACGGAGAAGACCGAAAGTTGAGAATCCCAATGCTGAGAACACAGACATGTTAAGGTAAGTGTGCGATAGAGATGGATGTTAGGGTCAGGGTGTGGGTAAGGTAAGTGTGTGATAGTGATGGACGTAAGGGTAGGGTGCGGGTCAGGTAAGTGTGCGATAGTGATGGACTTTAGGTTTAGGGGCGGGTTAAGTGAGTTAGGGTTAGGTTGCAGGTAAGGTAAGTGAGCGATAGTAACGGACTTAAGGGTTAGGGGCGGATTAAGTGAGTTAGGGTTAGGGTGCGGGTAAGGTAAGTGTGCGATAGTGACGGACCTTAGGGTTAGGGTTTGGGTTAAGGTTAGTGCATAGATAGTTGTGTATGTAAGGTTTAGTGTAGGTTTGTAAGGTTTTTTGTGTGCTTGTGTTGTCTGTGTGTTTTTCGGGAAAGGTATTTGTTTTGTTGATTGTCGGGATTGTGGTTTGTCGGGCATGTGAAGTTTCGTGTTTTTGAACTTTCGGTTTTGTCGTGTTGGTTATTTCGTTATCAGTGTTTTGGTGTGTCGGTGTTATCAGGTAGACCCATATATATATATATATATATATATATATATATATATATATATATATATATATATATATATATATATATAAATTATACATAACCAAAAGACAAAACAAACTTGACAAACAGAACTACTTCCTTAGTGCCCAAACCAAACACTCAAGCAACCCACAAAAATTTTGGCAAACCATCAACTCCCTATTAAAACCAGGCAAAACTACCACTCCTACTCCCAACTCCACCAATAATGGCATGGACATAGCCTCTCAATTTAACCACCATTTCACAGATTCCATTCTAGCCTTATCCAACCAATTATCCAAAAATAACCCCTCATATTCACCAACCAAATGTCCAAACAACATTCTCCCTCTAACTCTCTCACCTGTTCCTACCTCAACAATTAAGAAACTCCTTCTGAAACTAAAACCTTGCAGCTGATAATCTACCTACTAACTTCCTAAAAATGGCTGCTGAATCCATATCTTACCATGTTTCCATCCTCATTAACCACTCTGTACAAGAATCCTATATCCCACTTTTTGTGTTTCAAACAACTCAGTCCTTTTGTGCCTAGTTTATCTAAAATATGTTAATTCTTAAGGAACTCTTGACTGTCCTGACTTAGATGTTTACAAGCCAAAGTAATATTATGTTTTAAACAAATGGCTGGAAATATTTTTTAGCAATATAGAATTACCTGCTGGTTATGTTTAATAGATAGGCAGCTATTTTTAAGAAAACAATGACTGCTACTTGTTTATTTATTTATTTATTTGACATTTGTCTACTGTGCAAGTCCAACTGGGCCAGAAAGTACCCATTTTCAGTGGAGGCCCAGGGATAAAAGGTCCACAATCACAATTTTTCAAAAATCAGTTATAGATATTTTAAATCACAAAGTATAATGTTATACTACAATACATACGAGTGAAAAAAAAATTAATGAGAAAAACATAGAACATATGTTTCATAGCAGAGTGCAATAAAAAACAATAACACGAGTAGGAGAAAATATGTGAAAAATTCATTAGTCATATTATTTGTTACATAGATTAGTATGCGATAAATGAGACTAGAGACAATTCTAATAAAATATTTAAAAGAGATATTAGAGATTACATGATTAGAAACAGTGAGGGGAAATTGAGTGATGTTTTAGTATGACAGAAGGTGTTCATATTATGGTTATAGAAGGAAGAAGGATGGAGAGAAAAGGATATTATAAGAAGAGTGGAGGTTAATGTGTCTTCAAGTAGCTTAGGTGAGTAGGGAGGAAAGAAAAAGGCAGAGGAAAGGTCTGCAGAAATGAAGTGGATACGGTATGGTAGTGGGAAAAACAAAAAAAAGTGGAGTAGGAGGTTGTGTTGTGAGTTTGAAGGGGGTGGGTGAAGTATAGAGAGTAAATTCAGCTAGGATTAAGCACAGGAGCAGGTCCATGATTTTGTAAAGTATTATTTTAGGGAGCATTTAAACGTCGGTAGGTTATAAATAGTTCTGTTGGTTAGAGACCAGTAGTTCCATTTTTTTTTTTTTTTTTGCTTTGAGTACGAATATAGGCTTTGTGCAGAGGATTTATTTGGCTTATTTATGGTGAGAATTTGTTTGTCTTCTGATGTGAGAGCTCTTTTAGGGAAATATATGTTTATTAAAGTGGTAAGAACTGGGCAGGCTAATGGTTTGTGTATAATTTTATGTATTGTTATAAGTTGAATATAGGAGAGATGGAGGTGGAGCTCCAGCCTGATAAGGGTATCCAGACCTTTACAGTGATGGGTAAAGGAGGACAAATTAGTATCACACTTGGCAATTTTGTTGTAGCAGTTTTCAAGTTAGTTTTTTATGGATGATTGTAAATTGGTTGGAATTGGAGATCCACAGACTAGGGAGGGCAGAAGGTATGTTTTGGCTACAGTAATTTTTATGGGTGTGCTCAGACAATCTTTGTTTCTGTATAGCACGCCTGTTTTTAATGGGTTTTCTTTATATTGCTTTGGATGTGGAGTTCAAATTTAAGATTAACATCTATTGTGACTCCTAATAGTTGGTATGACGGACTAATTCAATTTCAATGCCAGTTGCCAAAAAGATTTAGAAAGATAGTTTGTTAAGGGTGTGAGTTTTTTAGGTAAAGAGGAGCAGTTTGTTTTTTGGGGGTTGAGTAAGAGTTGTGCTCTTGTAAATCAAGTTTCACTGGAGATGACAACTTGTTGAATGATTTCTTGAAGGTGAGTTAAGGTGTTTGAAGAGCAGATGATGGTAGTCATCTGCATATTGAATCAAGGTGACATTACAAGAAGATGAAAGTAGGTTAATGATAACTAATTGACTAAATGAAATAAATAAAATTTGAAAATTTAGGCTTGTAATGTATGGTGTCTGTTGCTTGAAATACATGAACTAATTAACTTAAAACTGATAGTCACCAAAACTATTACTTTAATCAATTTTTTAGCTGTCAGACCTAAATGAAGTCATTTTCTTGGATTTGAAGTTTAGGGCACTAATTAATACTGTCTACTGGGATAACCAGGTTTTTCTACTCTGAAACATATATAACTTGACCTTTGCAGAGAACCTGGCATACCTGGCATGCATGTTTGTAATGTTGTTTTAGGAAACAGGAAAGACAGTCATAGACAGTAATTTAAGCAATTTAAATCTGGTATTTCAAACAAATGCGAAGATGTTATGACTGTTTTTGCTTTTTCTTGTTTTAGCCATGCAGATTAATATTATGGTGAGAACTGCATCTGCTCTTCTAGACCAGTTCTATGAGAAAAGACGACTACTGATTGTTTCTACTCCCACGGCTGCCAGTTACTTCTACAGATTTCAGATGGGAGCACTTTTGGTAAATGAACTGCTTTTTTACTGCTAAATTGTTATGCTGTCCTTAACTGATGGAATAGCTCAGTGATGTACTGTTCTGTACTTAACAATGTTTGTCTGTTACTCACAGAGTGGTAATAATAATTTTCCTTTTGACAACCCATACCCTAAAATAATTGCAGTGTGCCCATATTTTGCCAGTGCTTACTGCTTAGAACCGAGGATGGACTTAGTCTTGTAGGGTTACTGCCAAGCCTAATCTTGTTGAATAGTCACATTTGTGTAATTTAGTGTTATATGTTAGAACATCATCCATTCTTCCCTGAACTAGGTAGAAGCAAGATCACTCGTAATTTATTAGTCCACTAACTGAAAATTTGGCTTCATCTGACCATGATTTTCATTCCATATCCGTCCAGCTAAAATATTAGTAACTATATTTGTATATGCTGACACACACATCTTAATTGGTTAATTTACTGTTTAGTTTTAATGTACCATTCAGTTTAACACACTGGGATAATAAGTAATAAATAAGGCACTGATTTCCTAAAACAGGTGCTGTTGTTCATAATTATATTGTAACATTCTGTATTTTAAAAAAAATTGTTGTACTACATCATCATAATCTCAAAACACACTACTATGATATAATTGTTATACCATCATTCCTTAAATGGAATGTTGTTATACCCACATTGGTTTCATATATACAGATTTACAACACTTGGGAAATCCTGGAAAAAAAGCATCATTTAATTAGTGCTGGCATGCTTGGATGATACTCAAGTTGCATATTAATATATTATTTAATTTCTTAAAACAGAATATTCACACTTGCCTCTTGACCTAAATTTTTTTTAATTTTCACAAAGGAAGCCATCAGCTGTATTATTGTTTTGTAAGAGAGCATCAATAGTTACCCTTTGTTCATGCGCAGGCAGGTACTGATTTGGTATGTATGTCCAGTTGCACATTATTGTTATGAGGGATCACTTAAATAAGGCCAAGGTGGAACATTCCTGATACCATTTTGGTAGTAAGCTCTGTTGCAGCAGATTGCCTGAAAATTGTTCAAGACAGAGAAGCTCATTAACTCAGTTAACAAATAAATAAAATTAAAAACTGAATTTAACAGTTGGTAGCAAATGAATGTGCACAAGAAATCTCACACTATACCTAAGGAACCACTAGCAATCCTATAGTAGTAGAAAGCAGTACTTATAGTGGGCAGTAGGGAATTGTTAACTCCATTAGGTATGAACGACAGAAACAATGTGAGCTAGAGGTAGCACCACCATGATTTTAAATAAGATGCAATATGAAATGGGTAACTACTGCAGCCCCCCCCCCCCCCAAAAGAGGAGTGATACAGTAATAGTTTTGAGTACCATTAAATAACTTCACTGGAGATTTCTGCACAGAGGTGTCAGCTCAGTGCTGTAAAGCCCCATGTGAAAGGCACTGCAAGAGTTGATATGTGAAAAAAAAACAAGGCATGAACTACCATAGAGACATCCTCAGGTAGTCTTGGCTCTGTGACAAAAAGGAATAAAACCCTGGCTGTCACTCAGACTACCCAAGTTCAATTATAACTGCGAGCACTGGAAAAGCTGGGCTGAAAGGGTATGACAGAGCAGCCAAATAACAGAGTGCCTGCCCTAGGAGGAGAGACTGATGGCCCCCTGTGAGAAGAGACTAGTGTGAAAGGGTATGACAGAGCAGCCAAATAACAGAGTGCCTGCCCTAGGAGGAGAGACTGATGGCCCCCTGTCAGAAGAGACTAGTGTGAAAGGGTATGACAGAGCAGCCAAATAACAGAGTGCCTGCCCTAGGAGGAGAGACTGATGGCCCCCTGTGAGAAGAGACTAGTGTGAAAGGGTATGACAGAGCAGCCAAATAACAGAGTGCCTGCCCTAGGAGGAGAGACTGATGGCCCCCTGTCAGAAGAGACTAGTGGTCCAGAGGCTGTTTTGCCTTGGGAACATGGAAGCTGGCAGACAGACGCACTCACATATGTAAGCTGGCATAGTAGGCCCTTGCAGTGATGTGGGCACCCTTGTCAGGTTTCAGCAGGTGGGGTTAGAACCTTACATAGGGAAACATCCCTTGATGACAGCAGTGGGGGAATAAAACATGATAAAAAAGATGTCTTCAGATGGAGCTAGGATTTAATCATGGGGATATTCCTTGAGTCCTTATGTGAATGCAAGATGACAAAGTCAGTGGATACCTGGCCGGCTGTAAGCTGATCATCAAAGAAGACATCAATATTTCAAACTTTAGCCACATTATCCCACCTACTGCCACCACAGGTAATAAAAGGTGAAGCAGAAGACATTGCTCATCCTGCCAAAACCTGTGTCTTGGTAGTATTGAGTTTCATATGAGATTATTGTTTTAAATTACTCAACAAGAAATTCGCCTTTATACTCTCATTAGGGAATTATAGAGCTCTTCCATCTATAGAGCAGCACTAGGCTAACCCTCTTCATCTGATTGTACCACTCATAGGAAGCAGTAGGAGTCCCAAGACTGAGCTCTGAGGCACTTTAGACTCCGGTGGTTAAGGCTGACATGTACTAAGACAAGAAACTAAGTTCTTGGTACTTCAGAAAGGTGGGAGGCAAACCTTTCCAAAGTATTAGAGGAAAGGCCACACACAGTAATATTTAAGATGCTCAATCAGGATTTCATGGTCAACAATGCCAAATGTTACAGAGAGAACAAACAGACCAGAAGGAGTAAAAACACTGATCTTGTGGCATTTGGAGGTCATTAAATACCTAATTAAGGTCTAGCCATGATTAAGGTGAGTACAAAAAAAGAACTTGTATGGATTCAAGAGTTCAGGTATTATTAAAATGAGATTCACTGTTGGTATAAATTGCCTTCTGCATTTCCTTTCCAAGGAATGGCAAGTCAGTCATTGGCCAGAAGTGATCAAGACATTTGTGAGCTATACAATGCTTTTTGCAGACCTAGATAATGGCAGCCTTTATTAGAAGAGATTGAAAAAAATTTAGGCTTCAGAGAGAACTTCTGCATCTGATAAATAACTAAACACAGAACTCTCTTGCAGGCTATAGACAACTTAAAAGGTCTCGAATCACACTTGTAAGATGTAAGGCACACATTTAAAATCACTGATGCAAACTCATGTTTGTGGAAACTGGAAATTCCTTCCAGGATGAAACTGGATATTTCCAAGTCTTGTTTGTGTTATCTTCCATGGATGTGCAAGGACTGAATGTTGATTTAACTGTGGAAAGCTTGTAGGCAAACAAGAAAATAACAATAATAAGAAATGTAGCCAGCCAGGTGGCATGAGAGGTTAAACACCCCAGTACCCAGTAGCACATGCCTGGTCTCTTTGCTGATGCTGAGATCTCCATCGACAGAAAGCTAACTGTATATGGGAGATCTCGGGCTGATAGTGAGCATAGTTCTTATTGACATCTATTTCTGTCATGCCACAGGACAGAGTTCCTGTATTGATGTCCCACCCTTCATCCTTCCTGCCTTAGAGAGCAGAGCTCAAAGCTTAAACCATGACCCGTGTTTCATTGGAAGGGACAAGATGTGTAAGAGGTGGGTCTAGCAAATCCAGTTAGAAACTAACTCATCTGTATTGCCTACACTGACTTTTAAAAAAGTAACTGATTTACAGAAAAAGATGAGATAGGAGAAAGTTTACTCAGATTTTAGTAATTTATTTGTTCAACATTAGGAAGACTGACAGTGGTAAAGCCTGGAATCAAACCAGAAAAGGTATTGATCAGTCTATGGGCTTAGTTCCAATGCCAAGTATACGACTGGCATAACCTGATGGAATACAAAATACAGAATATGATGCAAATGCTGGATTGGAGAGTCATCTGGTTAAAGATCAGAAGAGGAGAAGTCTGCAGTTTATTAAGGAGTAACTCATGTTAAAAGGGCCCCTCTAATTAAGAAGTTTATTTTTTAAAATGCTTTTTTATAGTTTTGTTTAATTCCTAGAAAATAGTTGACTTTTGCATTCGGCAACTAAGAATTCACATAACTGCATATAATGCACAGTCACAGTTTCATTTTCCATTTAAAAAAAGTTGACTATTGTGAATAAACAATTACTTGTTATTACCCTTCCTCCTGCTGTTTTGGGTAGTCACGTGGCTGGGGCCTGAAATGTGTGTGTGTGTGTGTGTGTGTGTGTGTGTGTGTGTGTGTGTGTCTGCAATACGGGAAAGGTGGATAAGGTAGAGCACAAGCATGAAATCACAATGTTAAAAATAAGTCACACACACATAAATATATATAGCTTTAGATATTTAGATATAGATGTATAGATATGTACACACACACACGCACACACACACACACACACACACACACACACACACACACACACACACACACACACACACACATACACAGGTGTATAATGGGTATACTTTAAAAACTCATAGCACCCAAATGTCAACTTTGTTAATTTTGCTCAGAGACAAATTCTCAGAGATACATCTAAAAACATGTTTTAGTCGGGGCAAGTCTCCCTCCTCCAATACCTATGTGTGTGTGCCCCCCCCCCCCCACACCCCATAATAGTTATATATTCTCACTCTGAGATTGCACAGTACCAGGGTAAAGGGAATATTCCTCAACCTGATATTCTAGTGATCTTGCACTGCTGTCAACTATGTTTTGTCAACCAAAGTTTGCCAACAAAACAGATGTCAGCTTTAAAGAAAATCAACTTTATTAAGGTCCCCCATACGTGTGTGTGTGTGTGTGTGTGTGTGTGTGTGTGTGTGTGTGTGTGTGTGTTTGTGTATCTATCTGTCCTTGGAGTGGTAATCACTGCCTGCATGCAGTTCTGTTAGTACCTGAACTCCATGGTGGTACATTTAATAGGTGAGCCACTTCTTAACTGTTCCAGCTGCACTGTGGGGCAACTAGTTCATAGTCCTACAATTTTCCAGGTAATAAGATGTTGCCCTTTTGGGAATGAGGATGAGTATGAATTGATAAGTGATACTACAGTACAATTCAGCTCATCTCTGCAGGGTGTGTTGCACTGCAGTACCATTTACCATAATTTCTCCCTAAATATCAAAAGTAGCAACTGCAAATATAGTAATGTCAATGAGTTTAACAAGCACAACTTGAAATCATACATATATCTACATAAGATAAATCAAAATGTGATGTCAGAAATAAAGGACAAATGTCCAGAACAGGAAAATACTTTTAAAAGCAATAACTGATTATGGAGAGATCATAGACCTTATTATGAGCTGCTAAATAACCCTGTACAATAAAAGGGATTTGACAGCCAACCTAATAGCCCTAGAAAGTGAGCTGAATATATATAGACTAGAAGGGACAACGGCTTTGATCTGTTAAGAAAATGCTTCTTGCAATTTAGGATTTCCTCACAGCCTCCATCTGCCTACTATGTGACTCTGAGCACCACACTTTACCAGACAGTACTCAAGAAATGGGGGTGACTGGGAAATTGACCTAGACTCCTCAATGGTATCCTTTGCTGTACTCTGAGAAACTACCAATTAACCAATAGAAAATGTACCTCTGAGCAAAGCAGTAAATTTAAATGTCACTGGTTATGGTTCCAAGAAGATGTAATACTGCAAGTGCAAAGCAAAACACAAAAACAGTGGGCAAGCTTAGCAGCTTAGCTGAATGTAAGGTAGTTTTAGAATCTGTGGGGTTTATGTCAGAGATTTGGGATGCATGGCTAGGCTTAAAAAGGCCTGTCTAGTCATTAACCTAATACAAACCTATGAACTTATGTGGTACCAGAAATGCTGTCTTATCTAAAAATCCCACTGTTGAAATGAGTATTTGCTTTGGAAGATATTTGCTAGCATTTGCAGCATATATAGACAAATTGTAGGAAGTAATATTACTAGAAGTATTAGCAAGCCCACTGCCTCCACTTATTGTATCTCTCTTGAAACCAGTGTGAAATCTAGAAGTTAGTGAGGGGTGTAAAATGCAGTTTTGTAAGTAAACTTACCATAATGGTAGATTGTGAATGATCTGTGCTGCAGTAATCTTAGCTATATGGGTTATATACTGCATAAGATATACCAGTCAGCCAGTTCCAAAAGTTTAATGGCCCTTCCACATGCCCATACCATTGATGGCTTAAGCAGAGCTGTAGAAAATTAATAGTCTAGGCACCAAGCCCTTCAGAGCTTTCATGCCAACTGAAAGACGGAAGCAAAAGCCCTGAAAGAGGACAATGATAGGTAAGTAAAAATCAAAGTCTATACCCTAGCAACAAAAATCACACAAAAATAAGGGGTTAGAAGTAGGGGGTGTCTACTGAAGCAGTGAAGTTTAGTTACACATCTACACTATGTTAATCATCTGATCACTGTTGCAGTAGCCTTAGATATATGGGTAGAGTACCATACTTTATAAAGACTGTGAAAACGAAGGATGAGGGTTCAGGATCCCCTGGAGAATGGTCCTAGCAAAGTCTGCTCTAGACCTGGAAAAGGAGTGAAGTTTGTAGTGTTGTGTAAAATTATACACACACAACCATGTTGCTGCCTCTCTAATACATCTAGAGTCCACCTCGTACCAAAAACCAATGATGATGCCAAGGTCCTTCCAGAATGAGCCTTGACCTTGCCTGGAACTGCATTGTAATGGGAGGAAATAAAACCAAGAGATAGCATGGTTCAACCTTTTGGAATGAGCCTTGACCCTTCCTAGAATTGCATTGTTATGGTAGGAATAACATCAGGAGATAGCAAGGATTAAACATTTGGAAATAGTCTGCTTTGGCACACATTGAACTTTTTTTCTTACCATTATAAGAAATGAATAACATTAGAATTTCTGTAGGTTTTAGTTCTGATAAGATAGCATCTGAGTTGTCTGTGGAAATCACAGAATGAAGAATCCTTTCTTCTTCACCTTTAGGTTCTGGAAAGCAGACAAGGAGATGGATAAAATGGTTCAAACTAAATTTAAATATGATTTTAGGCATTAATGAAAGATTAGCTCTCAAAAAAACCCTGTCTTTGTGAAAATGAGGTAAGGTTGACCCACCGTGTAAGCTTGCAACTCACTCTTCTTGCAGAAGTCAGAGCTGTCAGAGAAATTGTTTTCTATGATAGGAACCTCAAATCAGCTTGACGAGCTGGGTCAGATGAAGTAGGAGTTAATTTTTCTAAAACAAAATTAAAATCCCAAAAAGGAGTCATCTGTTTTCTCGGTAGAAAGGTTAGCAGAACCCCTTTCAAAAATATTTTGGTATAAAAATGTGTTGAAAGAAGGGGATTCATGAGCAGATATGCAGAAATGGCCAATGAATGAAGTAGATAGTGGAATAAGACATGCCGATGGATAACTCACACAGATATTGTAGAACCAGAGACATGCTATCCTTAAAAGGGTCTTGGTTTTTATTGTAACATGAACTAGAAAATAGTTTCCATTTACTAATATATGATTTACTAGTAGTAGGTTTATTTGCCTTCTTTAGTATCTAATGCATGTCCTCAGAATCTAGGTACCTAAAAAGGTATTAAAGCTCTATCATCTAGGCAGTTAGTTGAAGGAGTTTCAACTTGGGGTGCATCAAACAACCCCGTCTTTGTATGAGTAGGTTCAGTCTTGGTAATTGCCCTTGGTAATTTCCAAAAGAAGGAGGGCTACTGCTTCCTGGGCCAGAAGGAAGAAACCACAGTGACCCTTGTAGAGTCATTCTGAATCTTCAGAATGATGTTGGATATCAGTAGAAAGGGTGGAAAGGCAGACAGGAGCATTGCTGTCATAGGAAATAAGATTGCACCTGTTTTTCAGGACTGCTTACAAGAAGTCTAGCTACAGAATGTTGTTAATTGTTTGTTGTGAATGGAAGCAAAAAGATCTACCTGATGAGTTCATCACAGATGGGTCAAATCGTAGAAGACCCCTTATTCAATTTCCATTCACGGGGGTCTGTCCTGGTCCTACTCAGCTTGTCTGCTACAATGTTTTGATCTGACAGAATGTAAGATGCCAGTAGTATGAGACTGTGAGAAGCTGTTGTATCCCAGGCTAACATAGCATACAGAGAATAAGATTTGGAATCCCTCTACATCCAACATGAACTTATATGGTTTCACACAACTAATTAATAGCCCCGCACATTATAGCAAGACATCAAATTCCTTATTAGACTGGATCCTGGTATCAGACCTTAGCAGATTTACCACCACAGGTACAATGTCAGACTCTCTCAGTGACCATCTCCCAATCTGTAAAACCAGACATCTCACACATCTGCTGAAACAGCATGCTGATAAAACAATAAGCAACTTGTCCAATTTTAACCCAGACATATTCATTACTAGCCCATCATCTATTAACTGGAGCATCCTAAAAATCTTCCCCTTAGATGATGCTGTAAACAAATTCAATACAACTTTCCTAAATATCCTAAATAGCCTTGCATCTCCTAGAAGGAAGAGACTAAAAACAAATAATGCCATTTGGCTATCCAAAAAGAGTAGAATACTAATGCAATATAAAGAAAAAGCATGGAAAGAACGGCAAAAATATAAAACACCACAATATCCCAAAAACTTCAGAATGCTCCACAACCATTCTAAAAAATAAATAAATGAAGACAAAAAAACTATACTATAACAACTTGCAGAACAATAGTAAATGCAACTCTAACAATTCTAGTCAGCCATTAAAGAAATCTTATATCCCAGCCAAAAATTCAACCCTGACTCCTCCCACAGTAACAGTATAGCATCTCTAACCAATGATTTCTGAACATCTAATCCCAACGCTGCCCAAAACCCACATGTCACCACATCCACTTTCACCTTCAAATTTGTGTCCACATCCTATATAAAACTATTTTTAAACAAACTCAAACCACGCTCTGTTTCAGCTGATGATGGTTCAAGCAAGTACTTTAAAATTGCAGATAATAGCATTGCCTATCCTGTCTCAATCCATATAAATAGGTCAATCCAGGAATCCCACATTCCCAGTCTGTGGAAAAAAAATTACACGTTATCCCTCTGTACAAAGGAGGAAATTTAACAGATATCACTAACTTTAGACATATAGCACTCTTATCCCCCCTCTAACATACTTGAAAAATATATTCAAAAACAATTGCTGAACAATCTCCTGCAGGAAGCACTCCCATTCCCCACGCAGCACAGCTTCTGCCTCTCCCATAGTACTAACATTGCATTCCTAATCTTTGTAGATACCGTTAATAAAGCTAGGGGTACTGGTGAACTCCTGATTTCTAGACATGTCTACAGCCTTCAACACAGCAAACTTGTATTTCAAATATCCTCACTAGGTCCAGCTCAGCCCAGCCTTTTATGGTTCAAAATCTACTTGTCCAATATATATCAGTCAGTAAAGTGACACTCCTCCCATAAGGCTCAATCCCTGCCCCCCCTCCTCTCTAACATTCTCACCAGCACTCTCCACAAATCCACACAACAGACCTCCCTAACACAGTACACTTGTGACTACATTCTTATATGCATATCAGGCTGCCTGTCACATATCAAAAACATTATTAAAATGTGGCTTTGTAACTCATAAGTCATGGTCAAGCTAAAACAAAAACACACTTTTTTTCACCGAATCCCACTCTCATGAAAAAACATTTAAATCCTCTCTCTTAATAATATAATGGTTTAAGTCACTTCTCATACCTAATTATTAGGGACGATAGTGGATGATATTCTTAAATATACAAAACTGCATATCAAAAATCATCAAAAAGTAGGGATGTTTAACAGAGTCAAAAACATTCTCATCAATGCAGCTAAAACATCATTTGCCACTACTTACCTGCTCTTCTCACTGTTTTATGGTTCTCCCATCCTTACTAACCTCAGGCATCACAAAAATCAAAACTTGAACAATGCTACAATAAAGTGGCTACATTTGCAGCAAATACCCCTTTTAGATCCCACTACTGTATAGCAATAAAAATCTGAATTGGTTAGAAATACCTCATCAATTAACATTTACACAGCTTTGTGACACCTATAAAATGATTCACCATCTGTCTGCTTGTGCAGCACTAAATGCCATTCTACACAACTATTTTCCCAATCTGTCATTACAATCTAATGGCCAAACCTCCTCTCTGTCCACAAACCTATGAAATCTGCTGGGCATGGTATGTATTCATACCATGTTGCTAATGTCTGGACTTCTTTCTCTGTATCCATCAGGTCATTATCCTCCCCCCAGTCCTTTAAAACCACTCTGAAAGACTTCCTATCCAAAATGTGGCTCTGCTCTTGCTCAGCCACATGATAAACTATATACCTAAATATGATCAAGTACCTATTTGTACCTTACACCTCCTTACTCTTCCTACTTTGCCCACTTTCTTACTTCAGTCTATTTCTCTCCCCTGACTCTGTTTTTAAATATGGCATCATATTGCAATTCCTGCTTGTGTTATACTAACTTACTTTTAATTTCTCTGTAAAGTGACTGTTTTTTTAAATATTAAATCATTGTCATATGACTTCTACCTATTATTTATCAATGTTTTCACATTATGTGTAATTTGGTATATTTATACAGCAGATGTTTTTGTAGTGTTTTAAAGACTGTAAAATTATTGTTCTTAAATTTTTTTTTAATACTTTAAGCTATTTTTCCACACGCCTTAGCTGAAAATGAGGAGCTAATGCAGTAGGACTTTCCCAGTTATTAAATGTCAATAAATAAATAGATACATACATTATACACCACATCACTGTTGTCTGTAATCACTTTTATCAACCCTAGGGACACTGATGATTGAGAAACTTGAGTGCATTTATGACTGCAAACATCTTTCTTATGTTTATGTGTTTTGGTCAGTCTTTTGTGTTCCAGAGACCTTGCAGTTTTACCCTCATAGACTCAGCTCCCTAAGCAAAGTCTAAGATGGTCATTGTCAGAGTTTGCTGGAGCGGGAAAGGAAAATGGGTGGCCTGGATTCAGGTAAAACTAGTCTCTCCACATAAGTAGTTCCCTTTTTATACTTGTCAAAACTAGATTTTGAAATGCCAGGGGGTGTTGGTGTTGGTACCAAATCAGTCTTAGGTATCATTTGATATTTCTCATGTGCAGTCTGGCAAGATAACTCATGAGAATCATGTATGCCTTGAATCGTAACATTCTGAGAAACCCCATTGCTGAAGTCCTGGACTGAGTGAAAAAAACTCTGGAATAGATCTAGATATAAATCTACTTTTTTTTCTATGGAAGAAAAGCTCTTTGAACTGAAGTATTTGGGAGACAGGGGTATAATCCTTTAGGAAGTCATCAAACAAAACTTGTGAATGTTCTCCTGCAAACCCAATATGCAAAGGTGATCTCTTATCAAAGTCAGACTTTTGACACTTTGAAAAAGACTCTGCAAAGATAGGAAGGTCTTATAACTAAGGAAAAATGTGAATACCATGCGGTCTGCAATAGGTGTCAGTGGAACTAGACACATTGTGAACACTCTTGGAGCAGTGGATAATTCAAAGAGTAATTTAGAAAACTGTCAATGTAATCAAGACAGAAATGCTTAAAAAATTAAAATGAAGACTATAGGAATATGATGATAAGCATCATTTAAATCATATGTTACCAAAAGGTGAAAGTAGGATAATAGGTAACATTTTGTGAAAGGATAGTATTTGTGCTTTTGGACAAAATGAGTGAGAAAGGAGAAAATTGGGATTGGTCTCTATTAGGCTTCTCTGTTTGGTACGAGAAATATTACCAAGTAAAAGCCTTTCCCTGTAAGAGAATGAGGAACAGTGGGTGTGATCTTCTAAGTCAAAAATGCTGAATTAAAAAAGGGAAAAAAAAGAAGTTTGATCTGGTGGATGAGGCAGATTCCCCTGAAAAGGATTGATCAGTTTCAGAGCCCATTTGTGTGACATTATCTGTTGCCAAAGATGGAAGCCGAGTGCCAGATTTTGGGGAAGACTTAAAGGCTTACCAGGGGCTTATAATTTGTAGATAGTTATTCTAACTTGTTGAACTGTCCTAGTTTCTGGGAAGCTCTCCTTTCTTTTTGGAACCTCTTTACTATTGCTTTTTGAGCATCTGCTTCCCTGAAATTGGCTGGGTTTGCTTTTTATAAAAAGGACCTGTGGTAGTTGTGGAACCTTAATCAAACTTGGAGAAGACAGGCTGAAAAAAATGAATCATGCATTGAATCAGCTTTCCTTTCTCATCAAATCTTTTCAGGATCTCAACAGCAGATGGTCCAAAAAAACCCTCCCTAACCAGCTTTAATATCCTCAGGTAAATTCTGAGAACATAACCATGCAAACCTTTGGTTCCAGTAGCAGGTGCTCTGAATGATGTATTAGCTGAATCATAAGCACATCATTGAGACACAGAAGAAATAAATGTAGTTGCTGAAGATTTTATTCCTCAGAAGTGGAAGAGATGGCTATAGTGTTCCTCATTATCAAGTGAAGCAAACAACAACCCTAATGTGAATTTGACAATTACAAATTCTAAAAATAAGTGTGGCACAGATGTACTCCTTTTTCTCCAAATCTGTCAAAGGCTTTCCATCCTTGTCAGAGGGAGAGGGATTAGCATTTACCAAACATTTAGCTGAAGCAGAATTTACCAAGAATAGTAATGCAGGGAGAGATTTGGGATTAGAAAGTAAAAATTTGTAAGACTGTGGAATTTTATATAATCTATCTGCCTTCTTAGGGACTGCAGGCTTGCCGTCTGGCGTGTTACAGGCTCTTCATGGGAAAGTACCAGCTAGCTGTCCCTGTCAGCCATTTTAAGCCTAGCCTATTTTCCTTTCAAAGGTGACAATCACACTCTGTAACTTATTTCTTTGTGGTAAACAACATAACCATTATGTCAACTCCACCAGTCTTTTATAGATTTATACACAGTAATAAGTATGCTGAGTGTTAAATGCCTAGCCAATAATCAGAGAGTAACCATGGGTGCGATTCAAACTCAGCACCTTGTGTCAGTGAGGTAGATGCCTTAACCATTGTGCCAACCCTCAACCCAAATATCTAAAACATTGGTTCATAGGTGTATTCTAGCCTAATGACCATAGGGACCTTTATGAGCCCAGCCATGCAAAAGTTAGAATCAAGCCCTGTATCTTGTGTCTAGGAATTAAATGCCTTCACCATTATACCAATGCCCACTTCCTGTTGCAATAAAACCATTCTCCAAAATCAGGAAGAACAGGAGGAACAGGAGTGGCTTGGTGAAATTCCAGTTGCAATAAATCACAATATTAAAAAAGTGGAATTTCATTATATCCCCAGTTAGATAAAAAGTTCATCCTAGATATGTTTCAGAAATAGAAAATTCTTCCAAAGGACAGTCAAAAGAAATGCTTTCCTCAGATTCAGACTCCGTCACCTCAGGAGAAAAAACTGAAGATGTTCCCTGATAATCATTTTCCTATTCATCACACTGAGAAATGAAGAATTCCTTTTCCTTTTATCACTAAAACCAGAATGAGAGGGGTCAAGAGCCTGGACTAAGCTCTGAGCTAAGCCCAATAAAGCATCCCTGTCTAATGCAACTGAGACGGGAGGATAACTTTTTAACTTTTTGCTTCTTTTTATACAGGAATTTACACAGAAGCGGACTAACTCATGTAAGAACAATAACCCCAGGGGACAGGCATTCCAGACAGGCTAGGTAGAAATGCATTCCCTGCTGCTTCCACTGAGACCAACATAAGTGGTTCTACCATGCCAGCTAAGGACACTCAAACAGCCACAGATGATGTGCCTAACCCATGACACATGGTAGCTGAAGGGACTATACCAGAGAAACCAAGAAGGCGGGAGGACTGAGGAACCAAAAAGTAGTGTTTTCACCATAAAACAACATAACAAGCACAACATGCACTTCCGCCTACCCCTAAAATCAGTTAAGTACTTTTATCAAATGTTACAGTGAAGCAAAAAGTAGAACCACAGACTACTAAGTGATAGAAAGTCACATTACAGTCCAGAAAGTGTAACATTCCTAGCATAAAACAAATAATTTAACAGAATTTTTTCTACCATAAAATAAATTGTGGAAGGTTTGCCCAGTGATAGATAGATGCTAGCCAACCATCAGTTCTTGAAAGCCTACAGGAGGAATGCTCTTCAGTGGCAGAAAAGCTCTGAAGGGCTTGGCACAAAGATTATTGATTATCTATAGCCAGGGGTGGCTCATGCTGTAGGGACTGCAGCCCCCCACCTGTAGAAAAGAAAGAAGAAAATCCCCCCACCTGTAGAAAAGAAAGACAAAAATGAAAGAAAGAAAATTGCGAGTACTAGAACTCCACGCGTGGAGTTCCCGGTACTCACAGAACTCCAGACTGCTGTGTTAGGCAGTCCGGATACAGGAGAAAGGCATCTCTGCCCTGCAACCCCAGAAGTCTGTGCAGTGATGACTGCACAGAAGAGAAGAAAACCAGACTGTGTCATCCACAGGCTGGAGCCTCCAGTCTACTCTCGCAGAGCCAGAAACCAGCCATTAGCTTGCACAGGCTGAGACAAGGCACTTGCTTTCACAGGTTACAACTGTTTACAGGATTATTAGTGTGGAACAACAGAAGACTGTGTGTGTGTGTGTAATGCCCCAGTTGCTATATTGTGGTTGGTAGAGAATACTCAGGCTTGAACCCTGTACCTTGGCTGCAGGTGGCAATGGCCTGAATTCCTTACCCACCACCATGTGTAAGAAATATTTGCAGATATTTGCCTCATATTTGTTCTGTTCCTCATAAAATTTATGGTTTCTGTGTGTTTGTTTTTCCTTGCAAAGTCAGTAGTGCTGTGGTGCACTGGTAGCATTGTTGCCTGACAGCTACAGGTTCTCTGGTTTGATTCTTGGTTGGGGTGCCTTCAGTGTAGAGTCTGCATGTCCTCCCATCTTACAAAGAACATGTGTGTGGAGTGTTTCTCCTTGCTCCGCTGAAAATTGGCTTTTGTTCCAATTCAACAGGCATTTGAATTTCAGACTTCATATTCTTCAGAAAGTACATGGTAACACAAAACCTTTTATTCTAGCAATTTTCTAAGTTTATAACATGGATATTTGAAATTTGTTCCTATTTTGGGGACTGTATTCCCCCATTATTGGCTTTGTTCAGGTGTTTTGTGCTAAGAGGTTGACAGCTATGGTGAGAACTGAATTCACTAAATGGTAGCCATTTAAGTTTCAGTCTTCCTCTCTTTCACAAAACAGTTGATTTGGCATAGTGGTATGTTGCTCTGACTGTTTTGCACAGGGTCCTCTGGGTTCAAGACTTGGCAGTGAAATGTATGGTGTTAACACAGCATTTTATTCTAGCAACTTTCCAATATTATACAAGCAATGTTTAAAATATGTCCCTGTTTTTTTAGGCTTTTGTCCCCCCCCCCATAAATGTTGGCTTTTTCCAGATTTCTTGCGCTGTAAAGTTCAGAGATACAGCTGAGTGTCGAATAGATTTTACAAGGAGCTGAAAGCTGCAGGGGAACAAAAATTTAGTGCTGCTTATGCTGAGTCTGCTTGCATTGGTAATAGCACAACAGGTAGTGTACTTGCTTTTGATGCAGAAGGCAGTGGGTTCTACTTCCACAGTAGGTAGATGCATTGCTGATACTGTACTGTGTTGTAAAGGGGGTGGATGCTGCAGTACTTTTTGGCGAAGATACCTAGTAACTATGAACCTGTTATCAGTTTGCCATCCATTCCCTATTGCGATATTACTAGCTTATCATTTTTTAATGCAACATAGGCAATTTATTCCTCAAGGGCAACAGGCACTTTATTTGTAGATGAAACAATGACATATAAAGTTGTTTGCTAGCAGAAACCTCTTCATTAGTTACAGATTTCTTCAATGTGGAATTATTTAGATGACTTTTACTTCTTCAGAAATTGTGTATATTTACTGATACTGGTGGACTGTAGAAGTTTGAGTAGACTTTTTTATGATGGAAATGTTCTGAATTGTACAGTTTTATCATTAATGGTGCATGCATTTTGTTTCATTGTTTACTGGAAAAATGTTCAAAACAAATTTAAAATGCCCTCTAATAACTGTACTGTATTGTACAAGCAATATAATTTAATACAATCAGGAAGGTGTATCAAAGAGCACGTTTATGTTTCGTGTTCAAGGGGGCTATGATTTGAAAACAGCACAAAGTTAATCTTTATCTGCCACTGGCAAAATGTATTTTCTTTGAATGTGGGTTTCAATGCTGTTTCAATAAATGTGAATTTCAAGGGCAGAGAAGTTTTAATGCTGTCTATTTTCATTGTGAGACTGCATTGCTTTGTTTAGTAGATATCTATTAGTTTGTGCTGTAAAATGCAAAATAAAACTTTCAAATGAAATCCAAATCATCGCAGAAGTAAAGCAGTATGCACATTACAGTGTTTATGGTAAATGGGGCGAAATAACCAAGGAATGGGACATTGGAATAGTTACAAGGGGGAGTCTCCATTCGACCAAGATTTTGTAAGGGGGAAAGGGCAGCAAACTCAAAGACAGCCCCAGCTGAACTATACCTCTCAACTGTCCAGATGTTAGCAGAATGAATATATTTTTGTTTCTTATTTTTGGTTTGTTCCTCATAAAATGTGTGGTTTTCTGGCAAATCATTTAGGAATTAAGTCACTAAATAATGACAGACATTGAGTTTCAGACGTCATAACCTTCCGAAAAATGCATGCTAAAGCAAGACCTGTTATTCTATTAACTGTCTTAAGTTTATGCAAGAGCAATTCTTAGTACTGTTTGTATGTTACCCCAATATATTTGGCCTTGTCCAGATTTCCTGCATTAAGAGGTTGAGAGGTATGTGCAAATAAATCGCTTTATAGAATTAGGAATATCCAAACTTATCAACTGTCCCCAATTTTGGCTCAAAATGTTGCTCTCCCCCTAATAATCCCTCTGCAAAATGGCAATTTTGGAAGAAAATGTGGAGGGTTTACAATTATAAATAGCTGTAATGATCAGAGTTATAGATTACTTTTATTTCAGAAATGCATGTAGATGTTCTTATTTTGTCAACTGCTCAAGTTAACAGTAATAATATTAAAAAGGTGTCCCTTCTTTGACAGGTTCCCAGCTGTATTGTGTGGCAATTTTATATTTTTGCATCACATTTTTGGTCTGTTTTTCATAACACTGCGGTTTTCGGGCAAATTAGTGGCAAATCATTAAAGATTGAAGTTAGAAAATAATGGCAGGCATTTGAGTTTCAAATTTCATACCCTTTAGAAAATGCATACTAATGCAAGACCTACTACTTTCTAAGTTTATAAGAGCAATATTTAAAAATTGTCCTTATTTTTGGGCCTGTGTCCCACTTCTATGTATGGCTTTGTCCAGATTTCTTGCTCTGAGATTGTGAGGTATGAGTATCAGAGCCATCACTGTCAGCCAGAGATATTTCAAATTGTGACATACTTGTTGCACCCCACTCCCCATTGTAGTGGCTCTAGATGTGTCCAAGCAAGGCAAGGAGCAGTTATGCAGTGTAAGTGTGCAGAGTATTCCCCCATCCAAGGTAGACCACAAGGTACGACCGTGGCTTTTCATCTGTCCTTGATTTTGCAGAATGTTCTGGTTTTCTGTCCTATTTTTATATTGTTGATTTATGCTTCTTATTATTCTGAAAATGCATGCTGTTGCAGTGCCCTGTTGCTCTGTGTTTTAAGTAGCAATGCTTTAATGACCATCTGGTAAGTTTGTTGGAGATTGTAAGATGCAAGTAAGCTTTAATAAGCATACTGTTAAAGAATTACCAACACTGAAAGCCTTTTGAGTTGCGTGCTACTTGTTTTTTTTTTATACTTGATTTTGACTGGCATTCCAGTAATGTATTTAAAAAGTAATTTATTTTTTCATGCCTCACAATCTTTGTGTTTCCATCTAGATATTAAGTAAGTTGTCATGTAGCCAATGCATTGAAATATTTTTTCTTCTACACTTCATTTCATCTTGATTGGACATTTCTTATGATGGTTTGGCACCCAGGGCAGCGTATTTATTTAAATTTCCAGTTGTTGTGGTTTTGAGCGTAGCCCCACCCCTTTCTAGTTGGCCACACCCATCCCCATTGGCCCCACCCATTCAGGTGTCTCCTGCAGCCCCCCTTTAATTTGAAGTCACCAGCCACCACTGTCTACAGCTTTGCTTGAGCTGTCAGTGGTCTGTGAGCATGGAAGGTACCCTTAAGTTATGGAAACTAGCCAGCTGTTATAGCCTATACAGCGTATAACCCATACTCCTAATGCTACTGCAGCAGTGATCAAATAATGATCATCTGATTTTTCCTAGCATTTAATACTGCAGTTCCTCCAGTTAATAAATCTGTCTTATATCCAATTAAATATTCAGAAGGGAGGGGTTTAACACAATGTCCCTGCATTTAATACTGAGGATGGCTTCCAGTATTGTCAACCTCAGGAAGTGTCATGTATATGGTTAAAATATCTAACTCGTCAACATGCGAGCAAATGTGACATAAGTATTTTTTTTACAATCAGCATGTTTTTATTTTGATTGTTCATGCTGATGTTTTCACGGCTTTAAGTTTGCCACATGCCTTCATGTCTGTGTTTTACCTAATGACTTTTTATGATAATTTTCCTACAGTTATTATTATTACTACCTTTATTTATATGGATATCTTATTTTTTACGTACTGATGCTTAACATGTTTTAATCAAGTATATTGCTGCCTTTTGTATTTTTTGCACCAGGCTTTAGGATTTAATTCAGTGTTCCTTTATATTGATAGTATTTTCAAAAGTAAAAAAAAAATGCTCATATGCCATAAAACAGGTTTCCTAGCATCATAACACGAAAAAAAGGCATTTATTTCTTTATTTTGATGTATTAGTATAAAACTTTACATAAATATCTAGCTTTCTGTCTATCTTTAGGAATAAGGATATTTTATTCTGTGACTACCTAAATAGTACTCATAAGTCCAGTCATTTTACACATGCAAATCTAGTAGACCCTGCATGCCTATATTACTATTGCATTTTGACTCTAAATAAGTGCCCAAAACACCCTAATTGTTATGTAACAACAATAATGCATTGTTAAGATGTGGGTTACTTTGTGATATATTTACCTGGGATTTATTCTTCTAAAAAAAAAACATTGGCATGATATACCAGGAACTAATTCATTGTTACTGATATAAAATGACATGTCACATTCTGTAATCACACACTAATAAAACAACATTGCTGCAGCTACATATAGTCTGAATCTAATAATGTGAATTATGAGAAATGTAACAGTTCCCTAGTAATCTTCTAAAAATTGCAACAACAATGTGACAATGTTTTCCAACATTCGCTTTCTCTTTCCTGTTTAAACCATCAGGATTACTCATGGGCAAGTTATCTCATTGTCTAATAATGAAAATGGATGAAAAAAAAGTTGATGTATCAGGAAATGAGAATGACTTCTGAAGACAGCAGCTAATTCTGTGTGCCATATACTGCCCAAAAGAAAGGTAGGAATTGAGTGAAAAGGGGGGATGAGTAAGCATAAGCATTACTCTTTACACTTAATAGTTGCACAGCATGTGAAAGCTGACCACTAAATCTGGCTAGATTGGTTCTGGGACCTAAAGCAATTGTTCTTCTTGGACTGATAGTAGTTCTGTCACTTGACTCTTTTACTCTTTTCTGAACAGCTGCATGCTGTGGACCTGACCATCTAACCCTACCTAGTTCATGGCTGCTAAGCTGACACACTCATTCTCCATGGGCAGTAGCCTGATAGTGCATTCATTCTGATGCAAGAGCCAAGTGAAGCAGAGGACACAGTTTGAGGTCCCTCTACCTAATCTCTCCTGGAGGTAACTTACAAGGTCTACAGTCACTGCATCTGTGTACCACACATGCCAACCCTTCCTTAACTAGTGCACTACTTCATTGTTAAGTTGCTACATTCATTGCTTCAGCAATACAACTGCACTCCTCTAGGGTGTGGTAGTCCTGCAAGATGACTTACTATCTACTCCCAGGATGGAGGAGCTCATGTCAGCTATTCACTTCCATCTTCCCTGTATGGTCACTTCAATGCCTGTTCCTGAGCAGAAGTCACCTGGAATAGAGTCAGGGCTTCATCCTTTTACACCATGGAGCTGGTTCCCTTGGCTTGTAATGTTGTTAATATGACAAGGGGCAGTATATCCAAAGTAATTTCTTGAAAATCAGCTGCCTGGCACCACCTAACACTGGACATAGTTTTGTGTATAGTGATTTCTAATGAGAGAAATCGGACAGATATATATAGTGCACCTTGTACTCTTATTTTTGTTTTTGTTGCTTAGGAGGCATTTGGTTTCCTGACACAGAAGTTGTTAAGTGTTGCATTTAGTACATTTCTTGCAGAATTGAGAAACTTGCTTCCTGGGTTACTATACACTACATTTGTAATACTCAAACAATAATCTATTTGTTTACTAATGACCCAAACATTTGCTGTTGATAAATACTTTTCTAATGCTTCAAGTGGCAAATACCTGTAGATCTACATTTTACCGTGTTATTGTTACCATGACAGGCTTGTAATGCTGTCAGCAGTGGACAGAATTCAGAATCAGCCATCAGTATAGTATGTTTCTCTTTGCATGGAACCCAGCAGGTTGCCTGTTCTCTTGCAATACAAAGGACTCTATAAGCATAACTTTGTTATTAAACCTCTTAAGCAGTAAAGAGTAATCAGATATGTTAAATTAATAGGCTACTAAATGCTAGATTTAGTAAAGTGTACTTTTTGTTCAACACTTTGTAATTATTGCCTAATTTCTTGCTCCTTATTCCTTGTTTTTATTCTGTAGAGTTTGCTAAATTATGCCTGTTGTATGATCCAAGTAAATATGTTTTTTTATTTCTCTTTATGCCATGATGATCAGGTGATTGTCAGCTCTCCACCCCAGGACCCCAATTGTCCCATTCATTTCCATTCTGCCACTAGGGGTGCAGGTTAGCTGTTCATGGAGAGACTGTCATATTGTGAATGGGTGGCATTGTAAGCCCTCCTCTCTGTGTGCCAGCTTCATGTTCATATTATCATTATCATGCAGACCTAGTGTGGCAAACCCTCTTATGGGGCACGGAGTGGGAGACATAAGGCTATGCCCCATCTCCCCTCTCAGACCTGGTGTACACTCTGCTGTGCTCTTTAGTGTACATTGGCAGTATGGCAACTACACTACTATAACAAACATTCCCCATCCTTTCCCCTGGAATGAGGTAATCAGGCCTTACCCCTTTATTCCTTTCTCCTTCCTCTTGTCAGTTCCTCCAGTAGTAGAGATGCTAATTGAGCCCTAGGAACATGGGATATGTTGAGGATTCAATCATTCTACTGCATGAAGCTGACCTCAAAAAGGTAAGTATGAGCATTTAGTTATAGTTCATTTTTTTAGGGTCCACTGAGGGGCCAGGCAACATGCAGAACACTATTGTCATTCCATATTGCTTCAAATCTGAAGTGACAGTTTTAGAAATATCTTTATAAAATATAAAATGATCAATACAATGTTGTCTGTTTTCATCCATTGAAAAATGTGGGTTGACAGATCTGATGGAATCCAACCTAGGCACCAATCTTTAAGCTTATTGGATCCTGAGCTGTGACTCCTCCCCTACCCATAATTCCCTAGGTTGCTCCTCAGATACTCAGATCTCATTTGCCACTCAAATAGTGTGGCTGTGCACAGAGAGCTCATTCACAATAGGTTAAAATATTTATATATTTTCTCTGTCTTACTGCAACTCCTCTCCAACCATGACAGTCTTCCTCTCACCAACTTCATCTCTTATTGTTATAACTTTTCTTCTTTTAATTGTCCTGACTTCAGTGTAGTTTAACACTTAAGGCCTTTGGTGTCTGTCCCACAGTGAAGGTCTCTTTGTTGTTCTTGCTTTTTCTTATTTAGCTAACAAAAACGAGTCCTTTTTACCTTTGGGCCTTTCTTTACCATGTCAGAGTTGACAGGTTTGAAAAAGTTCTCAGAGTGTTGGCACAAGCTGCCTCCACAAGCCCCACACTCCAAGTGTGTTTACTATCTTGGTACCATGCATCTGGACAGTGAATGCCAGTCCTATGCAGCATTTTGTGCCAGGTCATTCCAGACAAGCTGGGACAAGCTGGATCAAAAGGGGTTTCATCTAGCACAGACTGGGTCTATAGTATCACCATCTTCAGCTTCTAAATGTGATAAACAGAAAACCAGAGTCCCAGAAAAGGATAAAGACAAAGATAAGACAGAAAAAGGGAAAGAAAAAAGCAAATCTCCACCAGGACTTCAAAAAAGTGATATCTTGCTTACATCTGTGACACCAACCATATCCAAGAAGAGATTCAGAGCCAGAGTTTCAGTGCCAAATTCTGGGTGGGGAGTTGACAATGAAGATATCAAGCTGTTTCACCCCCTCTGAACTTCAGCCCTGAATAGCTTGGATCTAAGATTGACTTTGGAGGGTGAGACTCCTTGGTGTGGACACTTTCCTCTCTTCTTCAGAATGGAGGTAGTCTTTGGCTCCAGTGGCAGCATTGGCTTTTGAGGCTTTTGAAAGGTTGTTGGCCACTAATGAAGAAAAGGTAGCTTCAACTAGTTCAGTTCCACCAAATCCCATCTGCACTCTGCATCTTCACCTCTACATCCTAATCGACAGGGACAGTTGGTGCCAATTGTCTCTCAGAAAATTTGCTTTGTTTGCTCCCTGTCCAACTCAGACCTCTTGCAGAGAGTGTTCCTAGAGAGAGGACACGTAAATGGAAGCACCTAAAGTCTTCACCAGAATCTTTCACCAAAGATACCAAATTGGAAGAAGGGGAGGATTCCCTTTGCTCTCTCACTCTCTCTCTGTCTGTCTGAAGACATCATCTTTGGTGACATCCTCAAATTATTGAAGCAGAGAGGGGTTGGTCATACTAAGACCCTTCACTTGATGAGTCAGTAATCTTGGAGGCTTTTGGTACCCAACTAACATCTTCCTGGGTGGTACCACCCATTGACCCTCTTATAGATCTTATGGCTCAATGATATGGAAGGATCCAGATGTGGTGGGGCTAGTTCTCAAAATGGCCAATAGAATCTTATCAGCACTTTCAGACTGGAAGCACTGGAGTAAAGGGCAATATCTTTACAACATTTTCTGATAGCAATACACATCCCTGTGTCCTCCAATGTATTGACAAACAAACTGAGCAGGACAATGCAGATACCTCACAAATGGTCCCTCTATCCTACAGTGACACAAACAATTTGCAATCGCTGGGACCAACCTTCCTGTGACCTATTTGCGTCCTCTGTTAACAACAACAAATACAGCAGGTATTTTGCCCTGATTTTCCCCACAGGGAGAGTCATAAAGGGGTGCTATAGTCCATAATTGGCCCCTGAGTCTCCTGTATGCTTTTCCCCCTTTAGCAATAATGAACAAATTGCAAGGCCAGGGTGATCCTCATTGCCCCTTTTTAGCACTGACCAACATGGTTCCACTTCCTATGGCCTCTTCTAGAATATCCTCCATGGATGTTGGATCATTATCCAGATTTTCAATCTCACCTGTCTGGACTGCCTCCTCCGGATCAGAAATCCATGAAGCTAACAGTATAGTTCCTCCAGTTTTAACAATAGCAAGAGATGCCCGGGTTTCCCCTGCAGTAGTCAATATTCTTTCTGCTTCACAGAAACCGTCAACTAAGAAAGTTTATAATAGTAAATGGAAGACATTTTCAATTTGGTCATATTCCAGAGGTATAGAATCTTTTCCAGCTCATTTTGCCAGCATTTTTGTCTGGTCTCTTTGACAAAGGCTGTAGCTTTGCAAATATTAAGATTCATTTGGTAGCTATCTCCAATTTTCATGTAGGTCTTAGTGATACATTGATTGCATCCCTCAAGATCTCAAAACCCTTTCTTAAAGGCATATTTCTGTTGAGACATCCCATTAGAGACCTAGCACCCCCATGGGACATCACCATTCTTTTACAGGCTTTAACTCAGGCTCCATTTGAGCCTATGAACACATTAGATTTAAAATTTCTTAAATGGAAAAACATTTTCCTAGTCACAGTAGCATCAGCTAGGTAAATCTCAAAACTAAAAGCTCCCTCATCAAAGCTCCCATATCTAGTACTTAACAAAAACAGGGTTCCTTTTGAAGTAATGTACCTTTTATTCCTAAGGTAGCATCCAATGCTAATTTTTATCAGTCTATACATCTTCCTGTTTTTATTTCCAAGATTCCCTAACCAAGCAGAATATCTTCTACATGTGTTAGATGTTCATAGACAAACTCAGATTCTATATTCACAGAACAAAGGACTTCAGAAAGAATGACCCATTATTAATTTCATTTGCTAAACCAAAATTAGGAAAAGCAGTTTCTAAAGTGACCTTATCTGAATTGCTCTCAGATTGCATTTCCTAAGTATATTATAAGAACAATTTGCCTTTAACAGCTAAGCCTAAAGCACATTCAACAACAGCAGTTTCTCCTTCTCTAGCCTTCAACAGAGGATTAGCCATTGATATCTGTGTAGCAGCTATATGGCCAACTGTGCACACTTTTGTTTATTACTGTAAGTTTGGCACACAGACAAGATCATGTTCATCCTTTGGTTTCACCTTACTCAGGCATATCCTCTGATACCATCCAGTTTGACAGCTTAGGATTATGTTCCACATGTTTGTACTGATGAAAACAGCCTACATTGGATATGAAAGCTATATAATTACCATAAAGTTAGATCCATGTTGTCGGATTTTTGTCTGCTTCAAACTCCCTTCTACCCCCCCTTCCAAATTGTCACTTTTAACTGCTAGTTGATTGAGTGGATGTTACTCCCTGTCTGTGGGCAGTCTCACTAGAATAGTATACATTTCATAAGCTCTTTCACCTCAATAGTTTAATCTCTCTCGAGCAGGAATTATCTTTCCCTAGATAAATTCAGATATCTATGTATGTACATATTTTCAATATTGTTGAGGCAAACTTGATCCGAGTATCTGAGGAGCAACCTTGGGAATTATGGGTAAGGGAGGAGTCAGAGCTCTGGATCCGATAAGCTTTGAGATCAGTGCCAAGGTCAGATTCTGTCAGATCCGACAACCCACATGTTTGAAGCATACGAAAATCATACAACATGTATCTAACGTTGTGGTAGGTACCTAACTTTCATATTTCATTCAGTGATTCTGAACTCTAGAGCATTACCACCAGTGGTTGTGTAAAGTATAAACTGAAGTTTTATGCACATATCTTTTTCTGGCGAGTAGAAGGTATCACCAGATTCATCTGGTAATATGATGGTTAAACTACAGTTGGCTGAGTTGAATCTGCCTGCTGCTGTGAGTCTGAGAGTTCAACATCTTGAGTAGACTCACCAAGATTTAAAGAGGTTAGGGCAGCTCTGCAAGGTAGGAATCAGGACTGAAAAAATACCAACCAAGGTGTAGCCAGTTGTTGTCAAAGCAGGAATGAACATGATAAGAAACATTACCTGCCAGGAAAATAAGGTGGCCCATGTGACTATGCACTACAAAGATTGCACAAACCTTACAAGCCATGATGTGGATCACTATATAAGTAGTTCTGAGTTTGCAAAATCATTGTGGATCACCAAATGTACTGCAGCATTGACTCTTCTACCACCTGTACTGCAGGTGGTATTTTGCTGGCTCAGGGCCAGTACTTGTGCCACAGATATCCCATAACTTTTAATAGACTGTGCACATATCTGCCAGCTATAACCTAGGATGACCTGTACAATCTGAAGAGTTATATCACCTACATGTCACACTGTGTAGTAAAAGGGCTGTAATACCTAGCCTGACTATGTGAAACCTGGAAGCAATATTCTGTGGGCTGACACCTGTAGCCTCCCAAGTGTACTGCTTTATGTAGCAGCAGTAGTGCCTTAACTTCCAACTGCCCATTGCAAGAGGCAAAGTGCTACATCTGTTCATCAGTCAGCAGCTGTGCAGTCTCTGTCTCTCTCTCTCTCTTTCTCTCTGTTTTTGGAACAGGTAGTCTAGCAGTTGGTGCAAAGTATTAAGGCTATGATCTATTAATGAGCAACATCCTGTAGACCAGAGTTTGATTCTGTCTAGGCCCCCACAGTGTGCTTCTGCAACAACTTTACTGGGCAGCTATACACACACACATATATATATATATATATATATATATATATATATATATATATATATATATATATAAAAGAATACCTTACAAAATCTTGGACCTGCTCCTGGCTGAACCTACTATACTTCTCTTATCCCCTTTCAGCCTAGATCACACTCACGACCCTGTCCAGCCTCCTACTCCAGTCCTTTTGTTTTCCCCACTACCTTATCTTATTTAATTCATCTTTGCACACCTTTCCTCTACCTCTTTCTGCCCTACTCACCTAAGCTACCTGAAGGCACCCTAACCTGCAGTCTTCTTATGATCTCCTCCTCTCCATCCTTCTTCCTTCTGTAATCATAATATGAAAACCTAACTCACTGTCTCTAATCATGTAATCTCTGATATCTCCTTAAATATCTTATTAGAATTGTCGTAGGTCTCATTTATCACATACTAATCTATGTAACAAGCAATACAACTTCTGAATTTTTCCTCACATGTTCTCCAGCTCATGTTTTTTTTTTCAGTTCACTCTGCTGTGAAATGTATGTTCTATCTTTTTCTCATTACATTTTTTTCCCTCTTATGGTTTGTAGTGTAACATGATACTTATTGATTTAAAATTTTGTATTTGCTGTTTTATAATGTAACACAGTACTTTGTGACTGAAAATATCTATACTAGATTTTTGAAATATTGTGATTTTGGAGTTTTTCTCCCCGGGCCTACACTGAAGATGGGCACTTTCTGGCCTAGTCAGACTTTCCCAGTAAACAAATGTCAAACAAATAAATAAATAAATAAACATAGTTCTCTTTGTTGCATATCTAAATGGGGAGGGTTGGGCACACTACTAGAACAGCTTAGCAGTCAGACAGCTACACAACCTTCTGTATTCTTGGGATGTTCAGAACAAGTATACTCAGTGTGTAGAGTTATTGGGAAATGTGGTGTGACCACAATATGTGTAGTCTGCCGAGAAATAAAATGTTTGGAATATTATAATAAATCACTGTGAAGTGGGAGAAAAAAAGGTTTTGTTAAGTAACACATGCTTTCGATATACTTGCTACTTATGATATTATACGTTTCACCAAAGTATGCCACAATAGCAATAGCTGAGAGTTGATAGCTGCTTGAAGTAAGAGTCATTTCTTGGTGGCATTAATAGCTTATCACAGTGGTAACCACACTATGGAAAGGGGTGCTGCACCTAAAAGTATTGCAATTCACTATGTGTCTAAAAAGATTATTCTGAAGCATTAATAAGAAATTAAGGGTGTACTATTCTTTAAATAATGGAGGTACATTACATTATATGAGATTTCTTTTAGGTTTATCGAAAAGGTCTGGAATGCAAAAAATGTACATGAATAAGAAATAAGTATAAAATATTGCTCCAAATAACAACAAATGATTGAGTTATAGTCACAAATCCCAGTCAAAGACTACAACCAAATTCGGACCATATATTGTTCATGGGGTCATCCAAATTTGAAATACAGTAAACAATCATAAGGCATATAATAAGCATGCATAAACATTCTGCTACTCATAAGATTTATAAGCATAGGATACAAATGTATAAGCCTCAGCACTCACTAAATGGCAGCAATATCAGTAAACATAACATGTCATGCAGAATATTACCTGCTCAAAATGTGCTTTGTAAAAGTAGTACATATTTACAGTTATACTATGGGAATGAGGTTTTATGACTAATATGTACAATATATCAATCCTGAATTAGATATAGGAAGGAGAATTGTGGTTAAGTATAGAGCACACTATTTAAGTTGTAGGGAAAAATGGTTAAAGGCATGTGAGTTATGTTGTGACACCTTTCATATAGCATATGCTGGTGGCTTCTTTGTGAAGAAACATGTAGAGGTAAATGGTTAAGGGCATGTGAATTATGTTGTGACACTGACACCTCTCTTATAGTCTATACAGGTGGCTTCTTTGTGAAGAAGCATTTTTAGTTGCTTATGGAGTTTTCTGAATTGTGGAGAGTGAATGGATATTAAGTGGAAAAAGCCAGTATATACAGAGCCAGAACTGAGAAGCTGTGGTCAGTGCTGTGTAGTCTATTCCTAGGGGCAATTAGGGCTGGAGTAGCATTAGAATGAGATCTTAGGTTGTAGTTGGTATTTCTTTTGCTGAAATTACTGGCAAGAGGAAAGATTCCAGGTTTAGCAGTTTATATGTGACTAAGGCTAGGAGCAAAGTGCTTCTTTGTTCCATTGGCAGCCATTTTACTCTTGTAAGTACATTTCAGTGATGATATTTCTTAAGTGGAAGTGTAATGAATCTACAGATGGTCTTGACTTAGATCACTGCTGCAGCAGTCCTTACCTCTAGCCCTTAAGGCTTTTGGGGGTGAAGGTCTGGTAGACCCCACAGTGCTTGATGTTATGATCTGCTCCAAGGCAGATTTTGCAATGATTATGGTAGTCCTTATGGAGGATTTTTTTTACCGCAGCCTCATCTCCCTTTTTTAGACATAAGCAACTAGAATTGTAAAAAGACACTACAAAATCAACAGTACCCAACTACAATAAGAAAATAAATAAAGTTTTGTAGCATAGTTATCTACTCCCAAGGTCAATTATGTGGACTACATGGAAGATGAAAGAAATTACTGTGATGACAGACAATAAAGAGAGCATCTGCATTTGTGAACGGTGGTAAAAAATGTCCAAAATGGTATAGACAGAAGCCTTTCTTATATCAGCAGGCTTGGATGTGCCAGAAGCTGGCTGCATGCCATAAAGAAAGAGGAAAGATCCTGTACTCTAGACATATGGCTGTATTTATGGGGGCACCAAAGGACTTAGTCCCAACAATAAAGAATCCTGCAACAACCATCTATTTGAACATGTACTATTATGCTAAGTTACCTATGCAGTTGTAAAATTCTGGCATCTGTAGTCTGGAGGGAGTGCTGTTTTTATCTGGAATATTTACTAAGATTAGTACACCATATTTAAATTGTGCCAGGAGAATGCCTTTGTCAATGGCTGTTCTGTTTTTGGGGGAGAGAAAGTGAGAGGTCTTTAATCAGAAAATTAGGAAGTGCATTGCTGACTTGTTTGTTTGCATATGATACCGGAAGTTAACATTTATATCCAGCCAGCCAGCCAGATTCCTAGCCATTTGAAGTATGAGGTTGTTTTATGGGTCCAGGGTTGCTGTCTTGCATGGTTCAGGGCTTGGCTATGGTCTTGAGTTTCTGTCTAATGTCTAATATTATTGACTTTGTTTTGGAGTTTAATATAATTTTGCTATTGGTGAGCCAGGTGAATAAAAGGTCTGCATCTAATTCACTTCAGATGTGGTGCAGAGGAGCTGACCCTATAAATAAGCATGCTGTGAGCATAAGGAATAACTTTGTTCTGAAGAAGGTCCTTTGAAACTTTTCAGATAAACAAGCAGAACAGTACTGGGGATAATTTGGATCCTTGAGATACTCCTTTGGTTATATTTGCTGGTGAGGAGATTGCAGTGTCTAAAGAAATATGTCCTCAATTTAGTACTGTTTCTAAGTAAGTATGTCCTTAGCTTATTCCAGTCTGCCGCTTTAATCTTTGGATTGTCTGCTTCTTTGCAATCAGATTATTCTTTATAGAGTATGATTTCATTCAAATTTTTGAAAGTGCATTTTGGAAGTCATGGAATATAAATTCTTCTATTTTGGGATGTAATAATATTCCAGCATTTTGCTAACTGTCCCAACCAGTTGAGCTGTAGAAACAAAACTGCTCTGTATTCTAATTTCCTTTGCAATGTTATTTATCTATTGACATTTGATTACCGGGAAAGAACAACTCGGTAGAAGCCCATTTTCAGAGGAGGCCTAGGGTAAATGCTCCAAATTATTACAAAACATTTCAAGAGCAATAATTTTACAGTCTTCAAAAATAAAACAAAAACATCTACATTTTAAAGAAGTATAACAAATTAGACATATTATAAAAACATTGGTTAAGAATCTATACGAGGTATATATATGGGAATCATTTAATATTGAGAAATTTTAGACAGTTTTTAGATAAATGAAAAGTAAGTTAGTCTAATGGAAATATAAATTGCAATATGAAGTCAGGGAAAACTGGCTTATGGTATATTTAGAGAGAAGGTCAGGGAAGAGTATTTGATAGCAGGAAGGAAGGAAGTGAAGAAGGGAGAGTAAGGCGGTATAGAATGAAAAGGTGCTTTTTCACATTTAGGAATATAGTTTATCCTGGTTTTGAGCAAGAACAGAACCAGATTTTAGGAAGTCTTTCAGAGTGGTTTGAAAAATGGGAGGGAGAGTATAGACCTGATGGGTACAGGTAAGGAGTTTCAGGCCTTAGTAACTTGTACAAGTACAGACAATGCCCAGCAGATTTGCTAAGTTTGTAGACAGACAGGAGTTTTTGGTCACTGGATTGCAATGAATGACTGAGAACATAGTTGTGTCGAATATTTTGTAGTACAGGACAGGCAGATGGATGCTGGATAATTTTATAGGTGGTTAGAATCTGTGTGTATGATAGTTGATGTGACAGTTCTAGCCAATTTAGGATTTTCAGTGCTATACAGTAGTGGGCTCTGAATAGTTTTAATTTTTGTGAAGCCTGGAGGTTATTAAAGATGGGAGTGCATTAAGAAGAGTGGGGAGGAGATGAGTAGTGGCAAGTGTAGTTTTAGTTGCATTGGTGAGAAAGTTTTTGGCTATGTAAAGTATCCCTAGTTGTTGATGTGCGTTTCTTATGCAATTTTTATATGCAGGTCGAATGTAAGATTATCATCCACTATCACCCCTAATAGTTTACTATGAGACATGACTTCAGTGGTTGTATTATCAAGAGAGAAGACTTTAAATTTTGTTTTGTCATGAGAGAGGGATTTGGGGGGGAAAAGTAGTAGTGTGGTATTTTTTGGGTTGAGCATGAGTTGTGAGTTACGAAGGCATGTTTCAGTGGCTATTAAAAATTCATGAGTAATGTTTTGGAGGTGCACCATGTTGTCAGCTGCACAAATGAAAGTGGAATCATCTCCATATTGTGTTAGGGTGGCCTGTTGTGTGGATGTATAGAGGGTGCTGGTGAAAATGTTAAAGAGGAGGGGACCAAGGATAGAGCTTTGTTGTTCACTGGTGGTGACTGGGAAGTAAGGAGAGAGCATGGAGTGCCATTTTACTGAATGATACCTATTGGTCAAATACCCTTTGAACCACAGAAGGGTGGGCTGAGAAAGACCTAGTGAGGACATTTGAAGTAGATGTTTGCTGTGAAAAACTGTGTTGAAGGCTTTAAATAAGTCTAGAAATAAGGAAGAGACTAGTTTGTCATTGTCTGTAGCTTATTGACAGTATCTGTATAGGTTAGAAGTGCAGTCTTAGTACTATGGGAAGGATGGAAGCCATGTTGTGTAGGGGGATAGGAGTTCTTCCTGCAGGGGACAGTCTAGCAATTGTTTCTGAATACATTTTTGAAGTATTTTGGTGAGATGAGATAAGGTTAATATAGTCTAAAGTTATTAACGTTTGTTGAATTTCCTTCTTTGTGCAGAGGGACAATGTGTGACTTTTTCCAGAGAGAGGGAACATGGGATTCCTGGATTGACCTATTTATAAGGATTGAGACCGGATAGGCAGTTCTATTGGCTGCTATTTTTATGTACTCATTTGGAAGGTCATCAGCTGAAGAAGAGCATGGTTTAAGTTTGATTAAGAGTAGATTTAAATAGGATGTAGACACAGGTTTGAAGGTGAAAGTGGATGTGGTGATATGTGACTGTCGGATTAGATGTTGAGGAATCCTTGGATGGAGCTACTGTACTATCTATAAAATAAGAGTTGAACTGTGGTGCATTTTCAACTGGTGAATTGTCAGGAGAAGGTTTACATTGCATTTTTGACCGGGTTGTAAGATTTCTTTAATGCATGTCCAAATTTGTTAGGGTTGTGTTTAGTATTATACTGAATGTTGTTACAGTATAGTTTTTTGTCTTCATTTATTTGTTTTTTAGTCCGATTGTGAAGCATTCTGAGGTTTTCAAGATAATGAGGTGTTCTATCTTTTTTGCCATTCTTTCCATGCTTCTTCTCTCTTTTGCATTAGCATTACACTTTTTTTTTGGATAGCCAAATTGCATTATTTGTTTTCAGTCTCTTCCTTCTAGGGGGAGCAGGACTATTTAGGATATTTAGAAAAGTTGTATTGAATTCAATTACAGCATCGTCTAAGGGGAGGATTTTTAGGAAGTTCGAGTTAATAGATGACAGTGTAGTAATGAACATTTCTGCGTTAAACTTAGAAATGTTGTGTGATGTTTTATAAATATGCTATTTAACTGGATGTGTGTGCTGTCTAGTCATGTAGTTTGGGTGATGATCGCTGAGAGAGTCTGACAGTATACCTGTGGTGGAGTATTTGCTAGGGTTTGATACTAGAAACCTGTCTAATAGAGAATTTGATGTCTTACTATAATGTGTGGCCTATTAATTAGTTGCATGAAACTGTATAAGTTCATGCTAGATCCAGGGGAGTTAGAGTTTATGTCCAACAAATTGACATTCACATCACCTAGTAATGTTTGTTTTCTCCTGTGGAAATGTTATGGATATCCAATGTAGGATATCTTGCAGTGTAGTTTATTGTCCCCAGGATGGATATAAGGGATAGTAATACATATTTGTTTATTTTGAGGAAAGCAATAAGAAGCTCTGCTGAACTGAATTTTGGTGCTGGTTTGCTGTAAAGGGTGATGTGATGGGTACTGGGAAATCTTAAAGCAATACCACCACCTTTCCTCTTTATACGGTCAGGAGGTAGAACTTAAGAGTCATTTATGCTGGGTTTAAGCCAAGTTTCACTTACAGCGAGAACATCAGGTTTATGTTGGGTAATCCAGGCATGTAGTTCAGCAGTTTTATTTCTTATACATCTAACATTTATTGCAGAAAAAAATTAGATAACCAGGGTTTGGGATTGGCTGTTTCTGGGTTACAGACGTGTGTGGGAGAGAATTATGTTTGTGTTCATTGTGATTGGTGGGACCAGGATTAAGGTGCATATCTCCTCCTAGAAGGAGTTTAGTATATTTGGAAATTATGCATACTTGCTTTTTGGAGAGGATTCTTGCACTTAATTTTGTTTTAGTTTGAGCTGAAGTGCAGTTAATCAGTCGATATTTGGAATAAAGGTGAGGGGACAATATTAAAATGGTTTGCTGCAATATGTGGAGAGTGTGAAGAGGAAAATCATGGATAGCTGGTTAGGACAGAGTTGGACAGATGTTGAGAGATATTATTGAGTCATGTTAGGATGAAAGATGGCACAGCAGGAGGAGGAGAAGAATAGAGTATAAGCTGAAGAGTAGCATAATTAAGTACAGGAATCTGTATTATTATGTAAATCATAGTTACAGAAATTGCTAGTCCATTCATTTATTTATTTTTATTTATTTATTTTGCATTCATTTACCAGGAATGCCCGACTGGGCAATAATGCCCGTTTTCAGCAGAGGCCCAGGAAGAAGAGCTCCACATAGCACATCATGTTACAAAAATATTCAAGAATATTCAATACAGAAAGCATGCAACATAGCAACAAAAACAATCTAGTTTCTAAAGTTCTGTGCAAAAATATTCAACGTAGTCCTTTTGAGGAACATTTAAACAATACCCAGACAGTAATATACAAGTGGTTACCATAAGATCATGATACACTTCTTGCTACAAGAGAAGCTTGTCATGTAAAGCAGCATTTGCAGTTACTAATTAGGAAGGACTGGGTATTTATTAGGTTAGTCTGGGTCTTGACAGTTACATATCCAGGAATTGGATAGATAGGACTTCAGCTAACTTTTCAAGTTCAGTTAGTTATTCTGCATTCTCATTCCATTAGGGAGGGGATTCCAGATTTTGGCAGCTGCACTTGAGTAGAGGGAGTCACCATTCATTCTAAAATCTACTGAAAACCACCCAGTTGCGGAGCTCTGTTTTATTCTCAATGGTCAGAAACATAAAGGATAATCTTTTGTCAGAAGACAGTTGTTTTGCATAATTGCCTGTGTAGTATGCTCTCTAAATATACCTGATTGTTTGTCTTACTTGACATCTACTGCTGCTAAAGTTATGTGTTTTGATGGAATAATTAACCAGTCAGAAATTGGGTGGAATAATTTTGCTAACATCAAAAGTTTAAATACAGTATAACTGTCAACTAAAAATTAACAGCACAGATATGTCTTGTGTACAAACATACTATTTTAAATGTATTACTGTTGAACATGTACTCTGCTGTTTACTGATCTGACTTAATATGATTTTTCATTATTGGTGAAACAGAAATCGACATTAGTAATTCTTAACTCTGCTAGTTAAGAATTTTATTCCTGATTTCACATACTTGAAGATAAATTTGTTATGGCAGATATTATTTAATGATCATTCTAATAACTGCTTTTCATAAAATTACTTGTAAATCTAACATTTTGCATACAGGAAAGATGTTACCTCCCTGTGTAATTAAACGTATTGTATCAAGTAATCAAGAAACATTAAGAAAAATTCTAAAGTATTGACCAGATGAGACTTTCATACTGTATTAATAAAAAAAAATGAATGTTACAACTAGCATTTTGAACAGAGAAAAGGGGAGACAAAGACACCGTTTTTATTTTCTAAGTGATGTCAGACTCTTCAGAGTGGCTTATGTTCTTGTAGGAACATATTTTAGATTTTGCAAATACTCAAGTGAAGTGCATCATAGCTCATAATTTATTAATGGCATGCTACCCTGAAAAATCTGCATTATTGTATATCATGGTGCTAAGTTTGTGCAGATTAACAATTACATAGTTCTTATGTTTTGGCATTGTAGAATAGCGTGCTGTAGTTACTTGTAAAATATTTTTTTGTTGTTTTTTTATGTATATGCACTTTCAAATTGCTTCAGTCACAGTCTTTTCCAAAACCTTTTGCATTTCAGCGTTCTCAGTGTAACCTGGATCTTAGGCATGTCACAGTTATTGAGATTGTTGGTGTTTATCCTACAGTTATAGGACGAATAAGACATAGGCTGTTGCCACCATCACTTGCGCTACAGCTAAGGTACGTCAAAGCTTGATTTTAAAAGATAATTATTAAATGAGTCAATCTGCTAAAATAGCTAGTATTTGCTGGATATGTTTAGTCTTGGGTTGACTGTATAATTCCTTGCATTTTTAGTGAGTGGATAAGAATACTATGAGATGTATTTATTAGGTTTTAAGATACTGTGAAATTAACTGTATCTGTTTAGGAGCTATGATTCAGTGAATTATGTTTCAACAGACCTGTTTCCCCTCAAAAACCATGGTCTTTTATAAAGCAACAGTATTTGTGGGAGAATCAGAAATATTTTTTTCTTCAGAGTTCCTTGGACTTCATGTAAAAGGCCACACAGTCACTGCTTAATCAAATGAACTTCAAAAATGCACATCCTGGAAGTAATAATGTCATACATGTCAACCGTACCGAATTGCTCAGTTTTTACCGGTTTTGAGGTCCAATTTAATGGGGTGCCACAATTCCCGAGTGGCACCCCTTAATTTCCGAATTTCCTGGCTTTTTTAAAATGTTTTTTTTGGGCTGACATCATCATGAGGGTGGTGATGTCAGCCTTGTAAGCAGCCTGCCAGCATGTCGGAATTTGGCTGAGGGCTGCTTTTGGCTGAGTGACTGAGTTTGTTTATGTATTATGTTTATTCCAGTTATGCACTCATCAGTCATCACGTCTCACATGTGCTGCAAGTCTGTAACAGAGAGAGTCAAGAGAGAGGGGCAGAACACACACGCACGAGATTTTGCCACTAAACTGGTAGTATAATTGGTTTTGAAAAGCTGAACTTCACTATGTTGGCAGAGATTTAGTATTCTAAAATCAGCTGTTGATATGATGATCTTTAGTTTAAAATTACGTTTGAAGTAGAGGCTGTTAGGTTTAGTTCACCCCTTATGGTCATTCTGAGATTTTTCATAATTCGGCCCTAAGAGTTCTTTCGTGGAATATAGTGCGGTTGCAAAGCTGGATATCGCAGGATAATGCAACCCAGAAGTAAAATTGCATTAACCAGTTAGAAAAATAGTTATCTGCTTAAAGCGGAGCAAAAAAGAAGGAATATAGTTTTATGTCCTCGGATTGCAGCTTCTCTTTATTTTTATATGCGATTTTTATTCAGGTTATAGTTTTTCCCTGTAACCAAGTAGTGGCCACCCCACTAAAAAAAAGGGTAAGTGCTTTCATAGCTGGCTGTCTTTCTGCATGCGTACTGGTATAAGTTTTGAATAAAAAAGGACACACATTTTTTTGGGGGTAGAGATATCCTATGTCATGATTTTAAGAATGTCGAAAAATGCTTTGGGGACACACTGGTTAGTGGCTTATATTCATGGTTAATGAAAATGGTGTATACACTGTTTTGGAAAATTTGAAATATTAGTTTTCTGCACAAGGGCAGGATAATGTACTTTCTGTGCCTTCTATGTCAAATGTTTTGCACAACAATGAAGTTTAGAATGTGTGAGTCTTTTATAAGTGTATGTTTACAGAGTTTACTTTAAATGGTTGTTTTTGACCGATGTTCTTTGATAAGTACTCGTCTGTTTGCACTTGAGTTGATTATTTGTATACTTCAGTTGGTAAATGCCACGCGTTTGTACAGCTGCACACATGTTCAACATTTATATTGTTGTCTGCTACATTATGAAGAGGGCTTTCCAACAGCTCGATTAGCATTTTTTGAGGCAAAGTGCGGATTTAGGCCTTTAAAAATGAAAACACACATGAGTGAATGTTCTTTAGTATGTATGTATATGTGTTATTGATATATGCTGTTTATATGCCTTGGTGAACTCTGCTGTCACTGGAGTGCTGTTATGTGGTAGCTCTCTCAGAATAGTTTAACATCTTTTTGTTTATTACTTTTGTTTTCAGTTTAAGTTTGTGTACTACATTGTGTGTCAGTAGCCTCCTGTGTCAGTTTATGCAGTTAATAATAACAAACACGTTGTATTGAAAATATAATTTAAATATTTGACCTTTAGTCATGTAGACTGAATGATGACCAAAAGTGAGGACTTTTTTTTTCCATTGGTTCATAGATAAATACTAAGCAATCAAGCTGTAGATGTGTTTTTTTTTTTTTTTTTTTTTTTTTTGCTAGGCTTCTGTTCAGAAATTTCTTCTACCCTTAAGAAAGGCAAGACAGGGTAGACTGGAAAAGAATTTCAGGCTGCCTGTCCAATTAACTGGGTTTAACTTGAAGGTGTCAAGTGTGCTAACCTGACATGTATTGGGAAGTTTGTCCCAGATGTATATGACACATTGGAATATGAATTTTATTACACCAACTTGTCTTTATTTATATGTTGGTAAAGGTTTACTTCCTTTTAACTAAATGTTTGGTATACCATTTGTTATGTGAAGGAATAGATGGTCAAAGAGGGTTGTATCTTTCATGTCTCAAAAGGTCACACACAGATCTCCACAAGGGAAGCTATAAGAGAGTGAGTATAGAGAGAGAGACAGAGAGAGAGAGAGAGAGAGGGCTTGACAGTCTGTTATAATAACTAAGGTTTTTGAAGTCTCTAATCTTTTCAGCTATGACCCTCTGAGGTCTCTCAAGCTGGGTAATATATTTAGATAAATGTAATGCATTTTTAGGCAGATATTTAGTAATGGGTCTGATGATATACGAATAAGGGAAATTAACACTGTTGGATGTAGTGGAGATGTCTTTGGAAATTAGCCAGATAGAAGGCTTGCTGTGGAGACATGATGGTCAATTGATGAGGAATTTATTTTCACTGGTTTAGAGGGAGGCAAACACACGCATGTTGAAAGACTGGCAATTTCCAGTTTTGTTGAGGCCTCTTGAAATACTCATACCAGTCCTGGCAATTAGGATAGCCCTGAAGTGATGAAACCAGGTTGTGCCCTTCAAGATGAGTTAGTCACAGTTTCATTTTGCTAATCCTGAGAAGAAGCATATAAGGCTACATTATGTGCTGACATCATGTTTTCTGGGGTCTTAGGAATTCCCATGCCATGAAGAGGGCTGAAGAACAGCTGCACCCAGTTAATATTATTTTTATAAAAGAATATTGTATTTTAGTCTTGCACAAGTTCAAATATTAATATAAATAAAACACTATTGTTATTCTTATTTTGTGTTTCATGATGATATTTTGGTTGTCTGTTCTTCAGTTTGCATTTAAAAGTTGGTATCCTACAATTCTATTGGAGTGGGCGGAGCTACATAATTATGTTTGCACATTTTTTATGATAATCAGCGTACAGATTTGTACCTATTGTCATGGGCCTTTGTCCAGATTTTTGATGTTTCCAGGTTGAGAGGTATGAATAATGTGTTTTATACTTTAAAATGATCACAGAGCTAAAGGACAAAATTGAACTTTTGACAACATTCCTTTTGCATTTTTCAGACAACTGTACTCATGGAACCATGAGCTATTCAGATCAGCTATAGGAAAATCACCACATTTGGAGTAGATCAGTAGACAAACCAGACACGTAAAACAATTGTTTTTTTTTCTAATAGTGGATTAGTAATGCTGTTTTCTAAAGTTACACATATACTTATAAGGTTTAACGCTGCCAACCATTTTGTACCCTAATAACCTTATTTTTCATAGCTTCTTTTTTACCTTTTGATCCATGTTTTGGGTTATCTTGGGTTAATTTTATTGACTCAATAAACAACTTCAGATTTATCATTGGATTTCATCTAGTTATACTAGTTGTGTATCAGTGATGCAAAAAATATTTTTTTCTGGAGAGTAGGCTTTTGTAAATTATTAGATTTCTGAAGTTACATCACAGAATGCCCCCATCTGCCTTGTTTTTCTAGCCTTACACAATAGAATGCAGTCTAGATCAAACTAGTTAACAGTGTGAGGATATTAGATATTATTATCTCTGCTAGCATGACTGGCTGAAGTTTTGTAAATAGTTGTAAATAGTTTAAATTATGCTGTGTTGTATATGCCAGCATGACTAGCTATAATTTTGTAAATAAATTTATGTTTTTTTTATTATTATTTTGATTTATGTAAGATGTTTGAATCAAATAGCGTTCTTCTGGCTGACCAAATGTACATGTTCTTTCAAAAAAATAATCTGAATGTAGGTTATGCCAGTCAGCTGACCTAGATGTGATTTCATTGTGTGCCAGAAAGGAATAGAATCTCCACAGCAGCTGTTTTGTTTACTTTTTAAAGTCTGACATGAGTAAGTAGAATGCTCATAACAGCTTTCTGTGACTTAAAAAAAAATCCTGCTATAAAAGCAGGTTCTGTGTCAGTTAATGTTCAGTAGTTGTTGTAGTTGTTCAGTTGTTGTTCAGTTGTCAGTTGTTATTTTCTAGATCAGTAGTTATCACTCAGTGTTTTCCAGAACTGTTGAGCAGAAATAGTAGGAGTTGCTATTCTAGTTGCTGAGGACCAGACAACAGCCTGAAGAGTGGACATATATTGTTATTTTGCCTTGCAGAAGAAAGTTTATTATCTTACCTTGCTGAGTTAAGTAGATTAAACAGGGACAGTTAATCTTTAGACAGGGAGCTACAGTTTGATAGTGTGTTTCTACAATCAGTGTGAAACCTATCCTTTTGTAATTTGTGTGTGTGAAACTCTATGGTTTATTGGAATCAGTTATTCAATGTATATATGTTTTAAATCATTTTATTTATTAAATATTTACTACATTTTATTGTGGCTGGTTATTTTGAAAGTAATTTTAATAACCTGAGAGTGTTTATACTTATTGTGATAACACAAGGTCCACTCCGAAAAGTCTTACTACTTGGATTACATGCTACCCATTATATCAATATTTTATTTTATTGTGGCTGGTTATTTAGAAAGTAATTTTAATAACCTGAGAGTGTTTATACCTATTGTGATATCACAAGGTGCACTCCGAAAAGTCTTACTGCTTGGATTCCATGCTACCCATTATATCAATATTTATTGTATTCAATATAATTGAACACCCCTTTTGAAGGGTATTGTGGTATTTGACTGGTGGCAGCTGTTACCTTGTAATTTGAGAAAGAGGACATAGCAGATAAATCTGTGACAGTCTTTCCACAAGAATGTTTGTATGTGTAAATATCAAATATTTAAAAGTGAGTGTGTCAGATACCTAGAACTGGGGCACAGTGCTCTGCAGAGGATAATGTGAAGACTCATTTGGGGACCTGGAGTGAGGCATATAGTCCAGTCCCAGGTTTGAAGCCTGTTCCCAGTGTACTCCTAGGGGGAAATTGTATATTTTGATCTCTAGTTTAAGTGACACTCCCTTACCGGAGACATTGATGAGGACTGAGGCTCCTTAGTTACTGCCATGGGTTTAAGTGGGGTCGTCACAAACAGCATGTCCAGTATTCTGCTAACAAATCCACATTGTTGTCTCATCTTTATTTGATTAACTTTGTTTAATTTTAAGTTTTTCTTCTGCAATAAATTTTCAAAATACTGCCTACATAATTTATTAGCATAGAAGCACAGTCATCAAAATTTGCAAAACTATCTGTTCATTAAATTTAAATTCATGACAAGATATGCTTTCTGCTGTGAGAATAACATGCAATGCAACATTTTGAAATGACATTTGCAAACATTTTCTTTAGTAAGTGATGAGTAGGAACAGGCAAGAAGACTTTCAGTTTCTGGTTTTTAATGCATGTTTTCAGGAGTTCACCAATTATTTTAGCAGTGCATCTATAACATCCATTGTTGTTGCTTTACTAAGCTTTAAACTTAATTTATTTATTTTCTTACTTGTTTCCAAGCACCTTGCAAATATGGTAAAGCGTGTAGAAAAACTGTGCATCACAGGATCTCCATATAACAAGAAATAGTTTATATTAAAGCACCAAAACTACAATACAGTTAAGACCCTAAGTTTTCATCCCACAAATCTTATTCCAAAATCAGCTTTCTGAACAAATATTATTTCACGGTTATCCCAAAAGTGGACTGGTTCTCACAAGTCTTCAGCTGATAAGGTGGTGTCTTCCATAGTGTTTCTAAACATGGAAAAGTACAAGGGCTAGAAGTTTCTCAAATTAAGCTATGGAATAATTTGCGGGCTGTAGCTAATGAATTGGAGTATAGGAAAGCAGAAGCCCTTAAGATACAGAGAAGCCTACAAAGTTTTGGAAAAATGAATGTTTTAAGAACTGACTGCACACCCTTAGTAGCCAGTGTGGTCCCCACAGTACAGCAACAGTACTTAAACATCTTGGTTAAGCAACACAAGCACTCTGGACTTGGTTCCATTGTGTTACATCTCACTGTTGAACAGTGTTCTTGTTTTCTGTTTTCGCATGGGATGCTTTGGTGATGATTAACATAGGCAGTGATATCTGCAGGATCAAGGTTCAGCCTATCTGTAGTGCTTGGATTTAATTTTGGAAGTCTTTGGAACAGCTGTGTGGTTGATTGTTCAGTTTTTTACATTGATTAATGTACTTATGCATCCATTAACTTTTACTTTTCCTGCTGTTGCTAACTGATGGTGTGGCATTTGAAATGAGATGGACAAAGCTTTTCTTAGCATTGGCTATACTTGGAGTGCCTAATATGTTAGCTGTACAAGCTATTTTAGCACTTTTCTTTCCACAGAAAACGTTGCTTTGTTAAACTGTGTGCTTGCAAGAGTAAACATTTTGTTATGTACTTTCTACAAATTGTGCAGAATAAGTCTGGGGTCATGAAATACTAAAAATGTCTTTATTTGGGGTTTGGTGTTAGAGTTACATGGACAAAGACAGCCTACATTCAACAATACAGTGATCTTCTAATTTACTAGATACTTTTGGATTGTGTGTTAGAAATGATTGAGGCTTTTGGTTTTATGTCTTGCATGGGATGGCATTTACAAGGCATAAGCATGGTTTCTAATGTAGAATAATGTCGCAAACTCTTTTAACCTTTCAGTAAAGGTATGTTATCTGTATCATGTGAGCCCACTTCCAAGCACCATTAGATGTAGGCAAATAGTGACGCAGGTGGCTTTTGTGCTGCCTTTTATATAAAACATTGATAACAGTTTAAGCCACAGTACCTTTAAGCCTTATGTGGGAATAATTATTGCAGTTTTAGTAAATGAAATGCTATCTTATTAGTATGCCTGAAGCAACATTGTGTCTTTCATAACACGCTTAGGTTTTTAAGTCTAACCTATAACGTTACAGTCAAATATATTGAAATATATAGATATAAGACTAGTACAGATGTGTTTTTTACTTTTTCAGTATATTACTTTAGCTCATCTCAAGCCACTTAATACATATTTTCAATTCATTCATATAAATTTAGCATAGCAGCCTTGGTATGGATAAAGTGGGTTGTTGTTGTTCTTCTTCTTCTTTCGGCTTTTCCCGGTTAGGGGTCGCCACAGTGGAACTCTGGTCCGCTAATGATTGGCAGCAGATTTTTACGGTGTCAGCTCGATGCCCAACCTTCAATGAAGGCACGCCCATTAACGCATGTCTTTCGAACGCCACTCAGCCGCAGGGAGGACATGCAGACTCCACAATGAAGGCACTCCAGCCGAGAATCGAATGGGAGAACCTCTTGCTGTGAGGCAACAACGCTACCACTGCACCACCATGGCTTGAACGTTCTGTAAAGATGTGAATGGAGGACCAAGTAGCTACATCTGAAATGGACTTGGAAATAGTCCCTTGAAAATGCCACAGATCTTGCAGAATTAGTTTTGATGTTATTTGAGAGATACTTATATGAAAGGAAAGCAAAAGGAGATGGCAAGGGATATCTATCAGGAAATAATTAGTTTGGATACTGGACAGAGGGGATAAGACTGTGTTCCCCCTGTAAAGGAGTCCAAGCTACTGAGTACAAATATCTAAAGAGGGAAAGGTAATAGAATGGGGTGAGGAATAAGAAGTTTGAAGTGGAGGTTAGATAATGCCTTCCCTACAAGGGATTGATATCAGAGAGTATGGGTAAAGAGAAAAGGACAGAGAAAGGTAACCATTTGAAATGTTGGTAACCACTACAGCGAGTTCCGAAACGTGGAAACTGAATGGCCGAAAGACACATATACAAAGTCTAAGATATTTCCCAGAAAATTCCCTTTACTCGAGTTATGATGATCTCAGAGTTGGCATATACAAGTTTGGGGAGTGAGGGTGGGGTGCAGTTAAGTGAAAAACTTGTTCTGGTAAAGTTTTTATTTGACTCAATAACAGAAACTACTGTGAAAAGGGATAATCAGTAGGATAAGAATAGTGCATGACAACTATACCCAATCAGAGGTTAGAAATGTGGTATCAGAGTAAAAATGAACATGTATGTGAGATATATCTGCATTAATATGCATCATAGTATGATCCACTGTGGTGACCCCTAACTGGGAAAAGCCGAAAGAAGAAGAAGAAGAAGAAGTATGACTTTACATATTATTTCTTCCTAAGCACTGTTTTTTAATGAAATTATTATATTGTGTAGTTCATTAAAGTGTATGTGTTTACATATTAATTAATGTCTACATCTATCCCATCTGGATGGTGTTCTTCCTGTTCTCATAACTTATTGTGAGATTCATGTACGAGAAAGTGGATTTCACTTGCAAAGCTGAATTATTTGTTTAGACCAAGACAAAGATGACATTCTTAATTGACTATCAGGCAAATGAGCTAAGAATTCACCCCTATCTCTCCTTCAGTACTCTTAGATCACAAATCCCCATCTGTATTCCCCCATCATATCTCCTAAGAATCAGTTCTCATATTGCTATCTAAGGCCAAGAACCCTTCTTTTATGGGCCAGACAATGTACTAAGTGGGTTTGGATTTGACAGGGGTAGATCCTACCTACTTAACCTGGTTAACTTCTTTGAAAAATTTGCTATAGCAATGGATGAGGGCAACTCAGTACATCCCACTTTTCTTGACTTTGCAAAGTTATTTAATTCCATCCCACACTCAAGTATCATAGACAAACACTCTGATCCCTATACAACACATTGCAAAGCAAATTGGCTCACAAACAGAACCCAGGCAATAAAGGTGAGTGGTGCTGCCTACACTCATCTTTGGCATTTACTTCTTGGTGATCAAAGCTAATGTTAAGAGTTTGTGGCTGTCCAAGTTTTCAGATAACTGTGAACTTGGTGCCATCATAAACTTCTCAGTGGATACTATGATTCTGCAACAGGACCTGTCCCACACAAATATCTGGTGTCAAAACCGTGGGATAAAACTAAATGCCAAGAACTGTATAATTGTATTCTTCAGCATCATGACTCACCTTGTAGCTATCACATTGAAAACACACCCCTAAAAACTGATTCAGGAATCTGGAAACTTCTGTTGATGATGAACTGTCCTTTGATCATGGCATATTCACTATGGTAAGGAGGTCTATTTTCATTGAATGCTTATATCTATAGGTATGACATCAAGGCCCAGGGACATTAGTATTCTACTCTACTTGGCATTCAATAGGCCAGTCTTTGACTATAATGCCCCTTTCAGTATGTACTTGTTCAAACACTTGCCACAACTAGAATGACCACAATGCTTCCAAACTAAGAAAATAAAGGCCTAAATCACAAAACTATGAGGTTCATTTCAAAACCTAGTCCATCATCTCAGCATCATACAGGCTACTGACAGGTGACCTCTGTCTCATGTAGAGAGACTCAACAGACCCAATACTTTTAGATCTATTAAACATACATACGTCCAGTGGTGGCATAAACACCCACACAAGAGATCTCAGTCTCTTCTGCAAAATAAATCAAACATGTTGGAGAGATAGGTGTGTACAACAGAGAATTCTGCTTGTATGGAACCATCTTCTACTTCACCTAGCAAAGTACTTCTCTTATTCCATTCAAATATATGTTGGCTGAATGGGTGGGCAATCACAAAATTCAACCTAGTATTAGCAACCTTGCTGTTCATATATGGGGCAACATGTAAATGTCCCAAGATATTTATTTATTTATTTATTATGATTTGTTTACTAGGAAGATCTCACTGGGCCATGAGATAATCTTTTTCAGTAGAGGCCTAAGGAGAAAAAAGTCCAACAGGTTATACACTTAATTCAGGGTAGTTAAGAGCTTGAAGAGGTTATAAAAGTAACACAAGGAAGTTGTACAATACAGTCAGCACAGCAACCTGTGGACTGTCACAAACATGGTAACGTTTAGTAAAACACATATGGAAATAAATCCTGAGTGATTCATACATTCATTGTCTCTGATGTCTTTAGAACATAAGAGATAATTTACAATATTATAATTGTTGACTGCATTGTACGATAGCATTGACAACTCCTTGTTTAAGTTATTGTTGAGGTACAATAGAATATGCATAAGGTATTGTTAGATAATAGGTAGTCTGGTAGTATTTATACATATGCGGATAGGCCATAAAGTAATTCAGCTGTGAACCTAGGTATTATATTTGTAGGGATAGACTTAATAGAAATTATTTGGTGATTTAGCACAACTATAAATGACTGGATAGAGCTGAAAAGTGTTTAGCCAGGAGAAAAATGACAACAGCATAGCTTATAATGCAAAAGGTATACCTAAGGTTTACTTTGAAGGGCTTAGGACTTTGAATCTGTCTAAGATCTTGTAGGAAAGTGTTCCAGCATTTGGCTATATGTGAGAATACATGGCTTCATCTTACTTGTTGATGGGTTTATGGACTTGGGCAAGATACTCATCCTTCAACTTCAGTGATCTAGGTGGTGAGTACCATGACATTACTGGTTTTAGGGCTCGACACTTATTTGGCTGATGAAGTATATTTTATTATAACATTGTTCCAGTTTGAGTAAGAGGTAGGAGACAACTTTTGTGAGTAGGAGAGAAGCATACTAAAGGGTTGGCTGAAGGTATGCGAGGGCAGTATTCTTCCAGGATTGTAAGGTGAGGTAAGGATGTGCTTTATAATGGAGCCCTAGTTTTACATGTGACTTTTTGATAATGTTTTGGATGTGCAGATCACATTTTACATTGTCATCTGTGTCCCCCCATCCCAGTAATTTAGTGTGTATAACTACTAAGTGTAGTGTTTTGTGTAGATGACAAAATGAAGGTGTTTTGTGGTCAAGTATTGTTTTGGAACAAAAAGTAGTTTTGTTTTGTTCTGGCTTCAGAAAAACATTGGATTGATCACAGAAAAAAATCAATGAAAGAGTAGAATGGCTGTGAAATAGTTTGTAGAGAGGAGATGCTTCATGTCAAGAAAATTAATGTAGAGTTATCTACATATTAAAACTGGGAGCTTTGCCCAACTGCCATGCAGATATTTTTTTTCATAAAGATATTAAAAAGAAGAGGAACTCCAATGGTTATAAGTAGGAAGGATGAGTAAGTTGTTTGGCATGTGACACTTTGTGTCCTATCTGAGAGGTAGTTTTTAAACCAAGCTAGAGTGGAAGCAGAGAGGCTAGAGAAAGTAATGTCTGCAGTAGTTTAATATGGGAGACTAAATTACTTTTAACAGATCAATAAATGTGACAGAAAGTAACTTGTCTTCATCCTTAAACTGATGTATTGTATTGTGAGAGGGTAGAAGAAGTACTGTGGTGGTACTATGTTAAGGACGAAAACAAAGACAACTGTGGGTAAATCCAGCATTACCCACACCCAGAAGTGGGTTATTGCTATTATACAATGACATTATTTAAGAAAAAAAACCTTACTTTTCTTAAATAATATCCTTGTATAACAGCGACGTGCTGTCCTTCCACCGCTGGACTGCGCATGCGTTTGGAACCCTCATTCCCATGCATACCCAGTACATCAGTGCTTGGGAAAGTAAGCAACTGATTAAAGAAAATCTCCGTCGTTGCTTTTTTTTTTTTTTAACCCTTAAAATTTAAGAATATGTCAACGGAAAAAAGTCCGGGCAATCGGACCTTTTTCTGTTGTATATTCTCAATGGGCACACTGGTTGGGGTGGCCAGTCAGCGTGCTCGTTTTACGATGTTAACGGCCAGTCATTGTATAATATCAGTTAAGTACTTCATTACTTAGGTATGGATGCATCTCTCCTGGATTTTTGACAAGAGAGGGTATGCCTATTTGTCAACAGTTGGATAGTTCCATCTATTTTCCTTCTTTATGTAATATGTGAATATATATACTTTCCTCCATAGTTTTGGAAAATAAGATTCTAAAATGTTCCTGTTGATGAATATTGATATTTGGTAGGCGATAGCATCAGGAGAGAATTTAAGTACTCTGCTGGAAGTTGGTTAGCTACTGATGTTATTGATTTTAGCTGGAAAAGGAATTTTGTAATATCTTAGTGGGGAGTAGTTGGAGTGAGACATGTAGTGCACTATTTGTTGAAAGCTGAGTAAAGTCTGGTGGGGTCTCTGTTAAATCTTTTGATTTCAAATTTTGGGTGATATTTGGATTGTTTTCATTTGGTAGGAGATCTGGTTGTGAAGTGTTTCCACTTTTCAGGAGTTTGATAATTGTTTAGAGAGGTTTCTTAGTTTTCTATATCTCTGATAGGAGGTTTAAGTTTTGACATTATGACAATGTTTCCAGGCTTTATCCCTTTTTTGCATAACATGTTTGCTGTTTCTAAGACGATGGGCTGGATTTGAGCTTACACATTTTTTTAATGCAGCATGCTTGTTGAGAAGAGCGAGGAAGTAAGAATTAAATTCTTTGGGTAAGATTTTTATAGAAGTCCAGTTCATTTGCTTGAGTGTAGAAGAAAATAATGTTAGATTAAAATGTATAAGGTTTAGAAGTAGGTTATGTGATATGTGTTTTTTTCATTTTTTACCACTGGTGGATGACATAGGAGGGATTGTGATCACTTCAGGAGTCTGGAAGGATGCCTGTGCTAATATTTTGTTAGGGCATTGCTTAGTATACAATTAAGTGTATTTTTATTAGATTGTTTGTTGAATCTGGTAGGAGAGTTGACTAACATGGTAAACGTATATAGGTTAATAGGGTTTGAATAAATTATAATTAAAATTTCACAGTATAATACTTTCTAGGGTGATTTTTTTTGTGACCCGTGATAGTATATTCAGTTGTGGAGGAATTGATAGTTGGTGGAATATAAGCCATAATTATGCATACTGATTTTTGTTGTTACATTTTACTAGTGTGATCAGAATTTCTGCATTATAAAGTTTGGAGATCATATGGGAATGGGTGGAGAGGTCTACAGTGTTAGCATAAACAATAATTATTCTTCTGCCTCTTTTGTTTAATTTATCAGCCCTGATAATATTGAACCCCTCTGGAAGAATTTCATCATCTTTGATGGAGAGTTTGAACCAAATTTCAGTAAGGGATAAAATGCTTAATTTGTATGAAGAGACCCATGCCTGGAGTTCAGGCACTTTAGTGGAGACTCTATAAATGTTTAAATTAAAGAGCTTGAGTCCTAAGGAACTGTTGTTAATAATGAATGGTTTATAGTTATTTGGTGTTGAAGGGGTGAGTGACTTGCATGTAACTGGAGTGGGCCAGGGTTAGGGTGAATATTTACATAGAGAAAGAGTGATATAGGTATGATTGACGATGGGGAACTTTGTTTTATATATTTATATATATATATTTTTTTATATATATATAATATATATATATATATAATATATATATTTTTATATGTTTTATATATTATTAGGTATTGTTTTAGTCTGAGATTGCTGATAAGGAGTAGGAAGAAAGTCTGTATGGATTCTTTGAATTTATTGTTTTGCAAGTTTAAGTACTGAAAGTTTTTAAAGATGATTGTTTTACACTTAAGTTGTGATGGGTTTATTAGACTATAGAGTACAGCATGATTCACTTTAGTAGGTAAGGAAGAGATTTTGGGTAATATGTGCTGGAAATTCAGTGCGATTAGCTGTGAAATTAAGATAAGTAATGAAGTCAGGATAAGTTGGGAGATTACAGTTGTAAAAAGGAAGGAATAGTGTTGGCATGGATGTAGCAGGAGAGTAACTATAGTAGCTGTTGACGATAGGTTAGTTGTTTATGAGGTATCGCTGGGTGTTGCTATAAATGAAGTTTGTTTCTGCTAGGTCCTTGGATGATGGGTTGGGGAGTTAGGTGAAGCAAGGCAAATACATGCACAGCCCTCTTTAGTATTTGACAAAAACAATCAGATAAAGTAGGATAATTTGCTGCCCCAAGTCCTACAGTGTCAACCCAACAAAGGATTCACTTCTGCCTATGCAAAGATAGCTATGAAAAACAGTGATTAATGGTCTGTTCCTTGACTTCTTGTGTCTGTGCATCTGCTGCTCAAGGCTAAGTAATTCAGTAACATGTAGACAAGCCACACACACACACACACACACACACACACACACACACACACACACACACACACACACACACACACACACACACACACACACACACACACACACACACACACACACACACTCACACACACACACACACGCACACACACACACACACACACACACACACACACACGCACGCAAAAAGACACTGGAAAAAGAGGACCTAATAAATTATTTAACACCCAGTTACCAAGCAAAGTCATTTTTTTAATTATATGGACAGGAACTGGACCATCTGAGATATGATATACTTTTAGTTAAATACTGTTTTGTATCACCTGATAGATAAAGGCTGGTTCTTTTGTCCAAGCTACAACCCAGTTTGCATTATTTTAATCTCACATCTCTTATCACTAAAGTATTAGTTACACATAGAAAAGGAGAGAAACTGAGGAAGAATAAACAAGAAATTAAATAAGAAGGAAAAATAGAAAATTCAGAGAATGAACTCAAAATTAATTTATGTAAGCTACCATTATTTATTTATTTATATTTTTCTAACAGACATTCCCCTTATCTGTCCTGAATTTTGCAGAATGTTCAGACTTTCACATCATATGTTTGGTATGTTCCTCATTTGTGGTTTTCTGACAAATATTTGAGGATTATGGTCACTAAATAATGATACATATCTGAGTTCCAGACTTCATATAGTTCAGGTAATTGATGTAATTGCAAAACCTTTTATTCCATCAGTTTAAGTTTATGAGAGCAGTATATATAAAATCTGTCCCTGAGTGTCAGCCTTTGTCCCCACATTGTTTTTGCTTTGTATAGAATTCTTGTGCTAAGAGGTTGAGAGTTATGCTGATAGGGATGGCCCTGACGAGCATAGCCCATTTTCAGATAGGACCGGAGGCAAAAAGCTTCAAAACTTATAAGACAGAAAAAAAAATCAGCAACTACAACAGTAACATATTATATCACTTATGCATATTTTAGACAATCACATTTTCTCCAGTGACTTAAAGGGAGTGTGAAGGCATATGATATATCCTATGAACCAGTTTATGATGCAGTCAAAAGATTGGAAGGGACACAAAAATCTTACCCTTCTTGTGATAGTAGGAAGACAAGTCAACAGTGCCAGTGGCTCAGAAAACATTTGTATCTTTGATACTGATCACATCGGAAAGCTGTGAGTTCTATTCTCACACCAGCTGCTTGGAGTCATACTACTGAGGTGCTATCCTTCAGATGAGATGCTGATCAGAGGTCCTGTCTGCCTGATTTGATTGTTGAGATGGATGTAAAAGATCTGCCGGTACTAATCAAAAAGCAAAAGGATATTTTATAGTTAAAACAATATTTTCATACTTAAAACAATTTACATTTACATATATGGGCAACTACATCTGTTTATGTTTTACTGTTATAAATTTTATTGTCAACAAAAAAATAATTATGACTGGAATTCAGAAAAGGTTAGGTGCAGTTACTGCCAGCTTGCTATTGTTTACTATGTTTGTGTGAGGAGACCCAAAGCTCATTAAGATGAAATGTATGTTGGTGACAGAGCAAGGTACTCAGCTCGCTAAATATTCCACTCATGGTGACAGCAGGAATTCAGTAATACTTCATTGCAGCTGCAGGGAACTATAGGCAAAAAGCATGCTTGTCAGTAGTGCCCACTCCTCACTGATGCTCTGAGAGATGTAGTGCCCACTCCTCACTGATGCTCTGAGAGATCCTGCTTGCAATGATGCAGCAAGAATGATAAATAATGTGGAGTGCTAAAGGGCTCTGAAGCATGTGTGTGTGGATACTTATTGACCAAATTAAAGTCTGGAAATGAAATGATTGGAAATGTATGAAAACGGAAAGGAAGGAGAGAGTAGAATACAAGGTAAACAATTACAGAATGAGCAGGATGGAAGTAGGGAAGAGGGAAAATTTTCTGCGGGGATCATGTGACCATGTTATGTATATATGATGAGAAGGTTCTTTGTGGAAGGTAACAAGGGAAGTAAGAAGAAGGTAAGAGGTATGGTAAGTAGCGGGGGAACAGAAGCAAACAAGCAAACACAGACGACAGGCAAGACTATCGGGGGGGTGCTGACACTGTCAGGGATGGGGAATACAATAGAAAAAGAGGCATCAGACACACAGAGGAATGGTGATGGAGAGGACTGGACAACAAACACAGTGGGCATAGATGCAAAAGGGTAGGGCTATTGTGATGGGGGTGTGTTACTGTACTGCCTGCCAGCTTTGACCTTGTGGGAGGTTATTCCCTACCCTGGGCTCCCTCATCATATATAAATAGATTGCTAGTTAGATAGATAGACAGACAGTGAAATATACAGAAACACATTTGTTTATATTGCTAAATATATGAAGGCATGCATTATGGATTTTTCTGTATATGATATTGTAATTTTTACTTTGAACCTGATATTTTAGAGGTAAATATGCATCTAAGAAAACTATTAAAGCAAAATATGGCCTGGGAATAGAGCTGTGAACAAGAATGTATTTTAAAATGCTCAAGAAATGAGATAAAGAAGCTCTGATCTTTAAATACTAAAACATACTAGGAAAATGCTGATAAACCCAGACAAAGCTTGGTAACAGAGTTATGAATATGAGAAGAATTTTTAAATTTTCAAAAACTAGTCACAGAAGATCTTATATTAAAGTAATGAGAAGCTGTGATAATACAAGAGATTACACCAGTTGTCTATGGGTGGAGAACATTTTCAGAAATTCCATGACTATGCCCATAGTACACATATTTAGATAGAAACTGACCACCATTTCTTAGAAGCATGTTCAGAAAGTTTTGTGCATAGCGCCTTCAAGATTGTATAGAATGTTAACTAATCTACAGAAGTAAGTCTTAAAGAAAAATATAAACCAGGCAAGGAGCAACATATAACCAATGCATTAAGTAGAACATATCTAGCAGAGAAGAATGTAGAACTGTTAGAAGATGAGATAAAATTACTTCCTTTAGGTAATACTAGGTTTGCCAATACAAAAAAAAATACAGAGATGTATTGATATTGACTTATAAAAGCAGTTACTGAATTACTTTGCAGTACGTGGATGGTTTGATCAAAACTCATCAGCAAGGAAAAATATTGTCTGAGCTTCATAGGCATATAGTGTATTGTGCAGAGGTAATTTGCATGCATGGAGCCATGCACAGTGCATGGGGAATCTGTAGATAATGTTTATGAGTATCTTTTTCACTGTAAGCTGCCTCATGCATCAAACTTGTTGAATATTAGTGGAAGTCAAGCATGCAATACTTCCGTATGTCTCCCAGCCTTTGTCTTATCTTACTTTCAGTGAACAAGTAGGTTATGTCCAAGGGTTAATAGTCAAAGCTGACAAAATTGTAGTTCCCAATAAAGTGAGAAGGCAACTTCTTGAGAGAATATACAGATCCCTTCAGGGAAGAGTAGTGCATAAAGTGAGAGCAAAATATATAATGTATTGGCCAGGAAAGTTGATTTCAAATATGGAAAGTAATGCAGAGTTGTGCCATAGTCAATTCATACTGTAACACCAATCCAAAGGGAGAATTTTCAGAATATTCAGGTCCAAGATATCCACAGGACTGTGCATGTACTTATTTATGTAATTTCAAGGAACCCATGTGTCTTATTTGTGCACATTATTATTCAAAGAACCCTAAAAGTATCAGAATGATAGTTAAAACAAGAGCATATGTGATTAGTGCATTATAGTCTATATTCTTGAAATAGAGTGTGCTTGAACTTGTCATACCATACGGTGCTGCAAGGTACAAAAATCAGGAATTCAGAAGATTTGTGAGTTAGTCTGAACTCACTTCAAATAACATTCAGTCCACTTTACACTGATAATGGACACATGAGGAGAGCTGTGGGTAGCGTTAGAAGTGTTATGAGGAAGATTAGTAGGAAAAAGCACAGAGATGGTCACACTGCAGTTGTGGAATATAGGAATACTCCTTTACAGTGACTCAGTCTTTTACTAGTCCAATTTAGGGAATAACCTATAAGGTAAATTATGTACTTAGCTATGTTGCTGGTGCCTGGAAATTGATATAATCTAAAAGATGTGCTGGATTGAAAAGATAAAGAAAAGGTACCTTCAGATGCCTTTGGTGCAAAGCGTGTACTTCTATAGACAGCAGCAACAAATTTGTTCATCCAACTTCTAACAGAACTGTTATATTTGCAACATGCAACACTCAGCACTTAGTGTACTTGGCATCCTGCTGCTTATGCAGAGCTTTTTATATGGGTAAAACTGACCAGCAGTTTGAGGATCAGATTCTACGTCATTTGAGAGACATTAGGAATGCCGACCCTAATAATGCGCTTGCTATGCATATTGTTCACAATCCATCAGATAGTTTCAAATTTAAAACTTTGGAATGCATTCAATCTACACTAAGAGAAGGAGACATAAGAAACCAGACAGAAATTAGAGAAGTAAATCGGATTGTGAATCTGAGAGCACACTGCCCTCCAGACTTGAATAACGTTGTTCCATTGGAACCCATTCTGAAAGCAAGAAAATTAAGGACTGGCTTTCATCAGGAGGCTTGACCTGCAGGACAATTATGATAGGAGGCTGCAATACTGGTTGATAATGAGGTCTTGATTTTGCCTCATGTTTATGATTGGCTTCTCTACATCTACATCTGTTGTCTGACATGATCGGCACCTATATCATTGGTGGCTAAAGAGGGTGTGCCTTTATTCTCAATTTTAGATTGGCTATTTTGTTCTGCCAAAGAAACGGTACTGAAGTTTTTCATTTCCACTAGAACTTATATTTCTGATGTTGTGAACATTAAAAGGTAACCTTTGATTTATTTTCCATCTTTGTCATCCATGCAGAGCTCTTTATAGACCAATTTGACTAGCAACTGTTAGATCAGATCTATGTCTTTTGCAACATGCTGAGAGTGTCGACCTCAACGAAGTGGTTGTCTCTTACATTCGTTACAACTCCACTCACTTTTTGTTTTAAAGTGCCTCCCATTTATATATAAAAATATAGGGACTTAAGCATCTGAATATTAATATGAGAGCATATTGTCCTCTGGGCGTAAATGAAGCAACCCTATTGTCATCTGTTCTAAGCGAGGAAGTCAGCGACTGATATGATTGGAGCTGATATCATTGGCTGTTAAAGAGGGTGTATTTCTATCTCTAACTTGAGATTGGCTTGGTTATGGAGAAAGTTATGGAGGCCATAGAGGTCCTGATTTTGCCTTATGCCTATGATTAGTTTCCCTACTTCTGTTGACTGATGTGATTGGCACCTACATCAGTGGTTGTTGAAGAGGGTGTGCCTCTATTCTCAATTTGAGATCGGCTATTTGTCTCCGTGAAAGAAATGGAATTGAATTTTTTTCTATCTGTTAGAACTTACATTCCTGAGTCTGTGAATATCAAAAGGTAACCTCTGATTTATGTTTTGTCTTTGCCATCCATGCAGAACTCTTTATGGACCAAATTGACTAACATCCAATTCACGTTTTTTGTAGGACATTGAGAGTGATGACCTCAACAATGTGCTTTACATTCTTTATAATTCTGTTTACCTTCAAGTCTTAAAGTGTCTCCCATTTATAAAAATAAAGGGACTTAAGCAATTGAATGTTAACATGAGAACATATTGCCCTTTGGGTTTAAATGAAGTAACACCATTGTCATTTTTTCTAAGTGAAGAAGTCAGTAAGTGGTCCAAAAACTGGAGCGACTGATATGATTGGAGCCTATATCATTGGCTGTTTAAGAGGTTATGTCCCTATCTCTAGAATAGGATTGGCTTGGTTATGAAGAAGTAATGGAACTGCAGTCTTCTGTATTTTTGTTAGAAGTTACACCTTCGATTTAACTGTAAATATTATTAAGTAAACTCTGATATATTTGCCGTCCCTGCCAATCATACATTATTCACAGACAAAACTGACTAGCAATCTATAAATTTATAGATCGGTTATATGTCCTTTGCGAATCAATAAAAGTGCTGTTTTTAACGATATGTTCGCTCCACATTTTTGTTCATGTTTTTTGAGTGCCCTCCATTTATACCAGATGAAGGGGAATCAAGTAATTGGATGACAACTAACCCCATTGAGTAGATTGTCAATGAGAAGCACATTATTTCTTGGACTTAAACGATGCAGTTGCATTGACATCCACTCTAAACGAGAAAGTCAATGATTGGCCTAGACTGAGAAGTTTGACTCACAGGACAGTCTTGATTGGATATCACAGCATTGATGGATGGAGAAGTATGCCCGAAAGTCTGCAATTGGTTATTATGTTCCTAAGGACTGTTATGATTAGAGGCTACATCACTGGTTGTTGAGAGAGGTTGTGGCCCTATTCTAAACTTGTGATTAGCCGTTTGGCTTTTAAATGGACTCTGTAGCAGGATATGAGCTATAATCTGAAGAAGGATATTTTAGACAAAAACGCTTATTGGATTTGATTTCACTCCTGCTTTTTGTTTTGTTTTAATAGTGTTTTTATTTCGTTAATTAAAGTTATTGCTTTTAGTAGTTATGCCGTGGTGGTCTGTCGTAGGTTGCCCTCGCTGTCAGTACTACTACAATATTAGTTTCAGTAAATTACTCAGTTTACTGTAATATAACTGATGAGCTTGTTACTGGAGCAATATTTCTGGCTATGACCCGAGCATCTGAAAATGTTAACCACAACTTACTACTTTCAAAACTGGCAACATTTAACTTTGGACAAAATGCTATCTACTGTTTCCAACGCTATCTGGAAATATGACATTTGAGGTCCTTGATAATAACCTGTTCTCTAAGAAAAGGACTCTTAACAGAGGTGTTTCACAGTGTTAGTGTTATGACCCCTGCTATTCTTTTTATCAATGACCTCTCAGATTACCTGGCATCTGTACATATTACTCTATATGCAGATGTCATTCTCCTTCTACAAGCAAACAAATGTGTACCAAATTTACAAAAACATCTACACAAATCGTTATATAATTTGTACCAATAGGCCTCAGATAAGATGGTAATGATAAATCAAAACAAACAATGTCATGTTGTTTGCATCCCCCAAAATGAAACCAAATAAACAACATCACAATTACTTGCAATAACAACAATACCATACCTGTAGTCTCTGAATAAAAATTTTTAGGACTAAAATTTGACGGTCCCCTAAATTTCAATGCATACAGTGACATGACAGTTAATAAAGTACTTTCCCAAATAAAACTATTAAAAATGTCTCATTTACTCACTCCCATTACCAACACAGCACTAGCCAGAAATGCTCTTCTACCCAAACCAGAATACATACTGTCCCTTCTAACTTTGCATTAAGCCTATAGTACACAAAGGCTGCAGATTGCTGAAAATAAAATATGCAGAATTGCAGTGCCTGCAGATCCACATTCCCACCTGTGCAGTGCTCTGCAGAAAGAAGGGTGGCTCTCCTAACAGAAAGAACAACCCATTTCCTAGGCACCTTGATATTTAACATATTAAAACAAGACCATTGCCTGCCCTTAAGAAGGAAACTCCCCATTAGTGAACAAGCATACACACAAAGAAACATATATGACAACTGCATCTCCCTAAACAGACCTCATTTCAAGACTGTCATAGGAGATGGAGGTGTGGCCAAAGTGATACCAAGCTAACAGCCTTTCTTTTCTGCTCTGCTACTTAGAATGTATTTCTGACAGGAAATTTATTTAAAAAAAACTTAAATACTCTGTTCTGAGTGATGTCTTCCCATACTTGTACTGAAGCAGTTTATCTAAAAATATCTCTGAATTTCAGTAATTTTCCTGTCAATAATTAAATGGAAAGGAATACAACAGAAACCTCAAGATGAGTCACAAGAAGTCAAACTCTCATGACCAATCTGCAAAAAAAAATAAATAACTGCAATTTATACTCATACAAGAATTTTCAATTAAAATGAGCAAAATGGATAATAAACTGGACAATTTCAAATAAGAATGTACAAAACAAATTGAACAATTACACAAAATGGTCAGACAGCAAAAAAGCTCAGATTTCAGGAATTTAAGCTGCCTTAAATGATATAGAAGGAAGAATGTCAGAGGGAGGAAACACACATAGAATTTCTTTTAAAACAAAATAATATGTTGTTAAACAAAACTGATAACTTAAAAAACAGATCCAGAAGAAACAGTATTAGAATCTTTGCTATACCTGAGGAACAAGAAAGTGATAATATAGTTAATTTTTTAACTGCTTGGCTTCCAAAAATACTAAACTTACCTGAATCTATGTATTTCACTATTGAAAGGGCACAGAGATCCCTGGTAGTTCCTTCAGTGAAGAAAAATCCTTCTCCAAGGTCTGTTATTGTTAGATTCTTTTCTAGTCAAGATAAAGAATTATTATTAAAGACTACTTGATCAAATTCTCCTATTAAAGTAAATGACATTGTAATAAGATTTGACAATGACTATGCCACATTGGTAATTTCAAAAAGGAAAAAAAAAATTCATCACTAATTACAAAAACTAAAAAAGAAACTAATTAAAATGCATCTGCTGTTTCTTTCAAGACTGAAAATATTTCTTCCAGATGGTGCAAAAACTAATGTAATGAAAGGTAAATGATTTTGTATTAATATGAAGTTTGCTTTAAAATATAGTTTTCCTATATTTTTAACTACAAAAATTGGTACTTTTCTGTTAATGGGGCAGCAGGCAAAATGTGCAGTCGCTGTCAACTCACCGTGGCTTATTTGTTTCTGGTTGTGATGTTGTCCTCCTTAGGGCACTATTTTTCATCTTCCCACACATCAGTACTGCTTTTTTTATTGTGTTGTTCTGAGTTTTATTTTGCCTTTGTTGTCACAGTAAACGTTAAGGAGGCAGCAGGCAAAATGTATGGCTCATCTCAACAGGCTGCGTCTTATTTGTTTTTGCTTTTAATTTCTGTTCCTTGGCACACTGTTACGCATTTTATCACATCTCAGTCCTGCTTATGTGATTCTTCTGTCCTGCTTTGAATTTGGCCTTTGTGGTCACACTGCTACTGACTTTTTCCTTGCAAGTTAGCGCTGCTTAATTTGTGGCTGTATTCTCCTTTTCAGTTTGCGTTCATTGTTGGGAGTGTTACTGATTTCCTCCCAAGGTAGTGCCGCTTATACAGCCATTTTTAGAAGCATTCCCTGTTACTTTATAAATAGGGTTAAAATGACAGACATTGTATTTTGAAAAAAAAGTCAGTGCTCCTCTTTAACACCATGCGCTGATTTGTAATGGTGACTGTATTAAGAATTGTAATTGTGTCAGGCAGGACTTAAAACCAGAAGTGCAGCTTATTCTAAGAACATATGGTCAGTCATACTTTTTCTAAGAAGGCTGTGGCAGAATCTGTATTTGAAAGGATATGTACTGAAGGAATTGACTGCAGTTGTCAGAAAGAAGTTAAAATGTTTCCACAGTTTTTTTTTCCCGTTCTTACTGCTGACTATAATCCCTTTAGGGATGCAGCATGTAGACCAACTGTTTTGATGGAAAGATAGCTTGAGTGAAAGATTACAACTAAAAAGTTTACTTTCTGAATTGGAGAAGTTACTGTTAAAGAATTGATCATTGTCACTTGAGAACATGCTTTTCAAATAATGTATTTCCATTGGAGTGGTCCCAAAAGGACTTACATTTTACTTTTTTACATTAGCCGCCAGCCGCTTTGAGTTGCCTGCTGGCCCGTTAACAGAAAAGTACCCAAAAACTATACTCTAACATACATGAAATATCTTAAAACTGTTGCTGTAAGAAAAGTAAACCTTTGGGCCAGGGGCAGTTTTTGCTTTGTTTACATCATTAGATGTCTTACAAATTTGTGTTTCAAGTAACTTATATTAACGTTGTATATGATATTGTGATAGGAAACTATGAACTTTTGTCATGCAGTCATTTTTTGTTAAGCGATCCATGATGGGAATGAAATGCTGTGTTGAGTTTTCCAACTAACGCAAGGATGGACACTGCTGGTGCTTGATGTGCTTTGGGGACTGATTGGATTATGTGGGTTCCTTTGTGGATGGTGAGGTGCTCTGCATATTGGTGGTGGTGGTGTTGGGGAGCTGGTTTGGCTCTTTTTCTTTTCTTCTTGTGGTTTGACTGGTTGGATGGATGTGGTGGGATCTATTTTGGTAGAGGCTTGGTTAGTTGGGTTTGTTTGTGATGAGATCCAATTGATCTGTGTGGTGGGAACACTGTGATGCTATGCAATTTACTACAAGCTTTGAAAGGGAAGTGTGTGAAAGCCTTAAAACAGTTAAAAAAGAGTGCTGCTTACCTAGTTCCTGCCATATTCATAAGCTGATCTGAGGGCTCCATTTCATGGAGACAGTCTTATGACAGGAAATAACAGTTTCAGTCATCATCAAAGAATATGCATTTTACAGCTGAAATTTTAAAGGTGTAAGCTCTAATTTAAAGCACATTAAAAAAACATAAGTTCAACATAGCATGAAATATTTTGGGAATCAAATGCTTTAGCTCATATAGCAGAATCTTGTCTATATAAGCAAATGATATATTATAGTAGGATTTGCAAATATTACTAAAGATTACATGAACTAAGTCTATTAAAACATAATCAGTCATAAGTGATGAATTATGCAGTAAGAAATTGCAATACCCTAAAAAATATGTGCAGATATAGCAAGAAACTGCTTTACCATCATAATTAATTGTAAATGAAACACATACAGACATCATTAACTAATATAATGATTACACATTGTTAAAACATTTAAAAATATTATTTAACAATTTTATGATTTATGTAACTTATTACAAGTCTCATCCAGATATATTTATTTCCTTTAGTACATAAGTTAATACTGATATATTTAACTTTTACTGATGACAATTAATTCATATCTATAGTGCATATACTAACATTTTGTGCTAAGGATGAGTACCTATAGTATTGGTTAAAGTAAGATCATTGATAGAGTGTAATGTGTAACAAAATCTGGTAGACTGATGATTTTACTAAATAAGCTTGCGTGCCTATGTAGGATTAGATACATATTGTGTGTATATATATATATATATATTTTCCACACACACACACACACACACATATATATATATATATATATATATATATATATATATATATATATATATATATATATGGGTCTGCTTTACATAATCAAATTTACACTTACCCTAAACTGAGAGACGACTTCCACAAAACGTACTTTCACAAACATTCAGATCACCATAGTTTTACTCCAGGAAAGGAACTACTATGCCACCACAACAAAATAAAACTGAAGCAAATCAAATCCACCCAAGTGTCAGGCTTCACCCCCCACATCCACCCTAACTAAATATACCAACTCCAAGATCACACTGCAGTGGGAAAAGGATAAAGTTCACCATGGACGCCAAGTGTTTCCTTTTCTGGAGTAAAATTCCAGTGATCTAAGTGTTCGTGAAAGTAAGATTTTGACAAAGTTGTCTTGTCCTTTTAAGTTTTGGGTAAGTGAAAATTCAATCATGTAAAGGGGATCCATATATGGGTCTACTTCACATAATCGAATTTACACTTACCTGAAACTGAAAAGGATGAGGCAACTTTGCAGAAAATTTACTCTTATGAACACTCAGATCACTGCAATTGTACTTCGGTAAAGCAACCACTTGCCACCAAGACAAAATAAACTGAAGCAAATAAAACCTACCCAAGCAGGGGGCTTTGCCTCCCCTATCACATCAAGTGGGGGGGCTGCATCACCTAACTGAATATACCAACTCCGAGATTGCACTACAGTGGGGAAAAGGGCAAAGATTACATAGTGGCCAAGAATTTCCTTTCCTGGAGTAAAATTCCAGTGATTCGATTCGAGTATTTGTGAAAGTAAGTTTTCAGCAAAGTCATCTAATCCTTTTAAGTTTCAGTTAAGTGAAAATTCGATCATGTAATGGGGATTCATATAGATATATAGATATATATGTATGTGTGTATCTTATAATTTTTCAATTAAAGAAAAGTAATAACTGGATAATATACTTTACAGAAAGGTGTTAAAGATGGTATGTGATGGTTTTTATGATGATGCACATGCTAATAATCTTATCGTCTGATTAGTCTCATAAACCTGGTAAATAAAATTAAATAATTAAAAATGTAATTTTTTCATTAAAACTTAGTTGTACCAACATGATGTAACACTGATGCTAACTCATATATAATCAGAGTCAGATAATTACTATAAAATGTGTTGAAATATTAGCAAATGATTAATATGCAACTTTTGTCAGCTCTTAAATATGAGATGAAACATTTATTAGTATGTATTAAATGATTATAATTCTACTATGGAATACGATTGTTGAGGAAGCATATATTTTATGGACAGTCCAGTTTTTGTGTGCAAGGTATATGCACTACTGTTATTACAATGATGATGTGAATTAAAAACAAAATGAGGAATTGGTTTACCTGCATACCTAGAGTAGCAATTTAAAATTAGATGAATTGATCATAAATACATAAAAAGACATGAATATTATAATTTAAAACTGCTTAGATAATATCAAGAGTTAATACAATGTTATTTATTCGTTAGAAAGTGAAAATTCTTATATTAGCTAAATTTCAATATGGTATAAACATAATCTCACATTTTTAATTGATACAGTTATACCAGTCATTTGCAATGCTTTAATATGTGTCATACACACACACACACACACACACACACACACACACACACATATATATATATATATATATATATATATATATATACACACACACACATAATGTTTGATGTATTAATTCAGATTAATTATTATGATGTAGGCCTTCTTCTTTTTATGAATTAAAGATAATAGTTACACCAAAATATAAAAGATATATGTTTTCTCTAAAAATTTCCGTTAGTTAAATATCTCATAAAGCTAATAAAAATGTTTTCTAAATCTGCATATGTCAGTAGATAGAGTTTGCCATCAAGCATATTCTGTAAACCTCCATAAATTACTAACTCTAGAGCTCTGTAAGTGACATTAATAACCTTTGTCTTCTTTAGATATTTTTATCCTAGAAGCATAGTGATAAGATATGTTTCTCTAGTACTTTTATGACATTTGTGCTTTGAAACTTCATTTCAATATTTATAATAGTTGGTCAGGTTGTAGTTATTCAGATAATCTAAAATAGATATAATCATTATTATTGTTCATGTTTTCTATTGTTTATCCTTCTTAAAGTATAGTTGGGAACAATAATAGAAGAATATATTATAAACAAAATGTTGTTAGACATGTAATTAGACTACAATCAATTGCATTAAATACATAATTTAAAATAAATTTCACAGGCCTTTAATTTACTGATTAGTTTATCTAAATAATTAAGTTTGCTTTTCACAGTATTCTCTAGTCATATCAGAAAGATTAAATATGATAATGGAGATTTAGTGGTGGGTCTAGATATATATGTTATTCGAACAGGAAGTCATACACTCTGTGATGTGTGAAGGTTACGTGTTATGTTTTTTATCTGTTAATTTGTTTTACATTGTAAATTTGGTATCTATGACTTATATTAGTCAAATTGTCATATAAGGCTATAAAGAGCTGACTATTCTAGTACTGCAGAAAGTATTAGAAATAAGGTTACACATAATTCAAGAAATATAAAGAAATAGGTCAATTCAGATAATTTACTTAGACACAATCTTGTTCTTTGGCACATATGAACTGTATTTCTGTTAATGAAAATGGTTTAAATAATGGATGCAAAAGGGGTAGCTTAAATAAATATTTAAATCTATTTAATTCTCAAATAATCTTTTTGCAGAAAACACATTTAATTCAGGAAGACATCAGTAGACCTAATACAAATCTATACTATATACTCACTAGCTGTTAATATAAAGAGAAGAAAATGAGAGTTGCAATTTTATGGAAGAATTCTACACCAAGACCTAAAATTTTAAACACATATAAAGACAAAAATGTAATATTTTGTTCAGTAACATTAGAGATGTTGTTGTTGTCTTTCGGCTTTTCCTACATAGAAACATTTATACTTTTGTAAATCTGTATTGGATACCTAGAATTGGCGTTAAAATTGTTAAACAACTAGAAGAAGTAATTCAAAACTCAAATGGTAGTTTAATTTTGGCAGGAGATTTTAATTGTATATTGAATTATAAAGATTCTAGTGCTATTAATAAGCATAGGAAACCTGGAGTGGCCAAGGTTTTATTAGAATTTCTTGATTTATATAATATGAAAGCTATAAATGAATATTCAGAACCAAATACTTTATTCTTTACACATTTTTCTTCTAAACATAGTGCACAATTGAGAATTGACAGAATCTATATTTCAAATGACTTAGTAACCATTTTGGGGAGAGTTAAAGTAGTTTCATGTCCCTTGTCTGATCATAACACTATTATGTTTGAAATTAAGTTAAAAACTAATTATTTAAAATTTCTTAGAAGAATGCCGGCACATATAACTAAACTAAAATAATTTACGGAATGGTTTATAGATGAAATTCAGAAATTTATTGATATCAATAGTGGTGGAGAAGTCCCATATATACGGGGCTCTTTCAAAGTGTAGTCATATGCCAAAGCAATATGTTGGTACAATAATAAGATAAAACAATGGGATAAAGATCTAAAGATATTACAAGAAGAAATAGATAAGTTGAAGCTTAAAAATGCATAAGGGTAATAAAAACTTAAATGACTATCATAATAAATTAAATGTTAAATACTTAGAGATTTTACAACATACAACTTTAATAAATTTAGAAAAAAAATAAACTGCAGTATTATTCTTTAAATCCTAAAAACGTACACACGTTAGCTATTAGATCTAAGCTATTAGTAAATCTAATCATATCAAAGAGATTTCTAAACCAACTAGTAATAAGATAATTACAGACTCAGATGGAGTATTAGATACCTTCAAAAATTACTTTGACAAAATTAACCCAACCCATGCAATAATAACACTAAAAGAACTAACTAAATATTTCTTAAAAGAAATTATACACAAGAACTTAACAATAGAAAAGATTATTAATTGACAAGTCTATATCAATATCTGAACTTAAAGCTGAACTTAATAAAATAAAAATTAAAAACCTCCTGGTAATGATGGTATTATTCCAGAATTATATAAACTGATGCCAAAAGAAGCACTACTAATAATATTCAAAGTATACACTCTTGTTAGAGATTTGAAAAAATGTTCTACCTTCTTGAAAGAATATCCTCCTCATATCTACTATTGTACAAACTGATAAAGTCCCAACAAAAGTTTCTTCTTATAGCACCAATTTCCTTATTAAATATTGATTATAAAATTTTTATGGCGATGCTTGCAAATAGAATTAAAAAAATTCCCCTTATTAGTGAAATAAGATCAAGCTGTATTTATAATAAATAAACATTTTTATGATAATATTAAAATAATAATTACAATTACCAATATGCCAGTATCACAAAAGAAAAGGTGACCGTGGTCAATTTAAATATTAATAGTGCTTTTGATTCAGTTAATTGGATATAATTGTTAACTACTTTAGAAGAATTAAACTTTCTAAATAAGTTAATACACATTATTATGCACTTTTATGACAAATTGTAAATTAGTTCAAACATCTGTAAGTCATTTGAGATTACTAAGGCTCTAAACAGGGATGTCCTTTATCACCTTTATTATTTGCATTAATCATGCAATATTTTGAAAATTATATTAGAGCTAATAAAGATATTAAAGGCTTTCTTATAAGTGATAAACATAGCCCAAGAATTCAACTTTTTGCAAATGTATTATTTATATATATATATATATATATATATATATATATATATATATATATATATATATATATATATATATATATATATATATATATATGGATCTACTGCTTTTGGTTGAAATACATTTGGTCAAAAATTATTTCAGGCAGCCCACTTCACCGAAAATGCATTTCACTGAAAACCCATTTGGTCGAATTCCATTTGGTTGAAATTTGGCAGAATATAGCCCCTGCCCCACTGTGGTGCGACCCTGGAGTGAGAATATAAAGTAAGAGGGGGTGTGGGCGGCACATCCCGCATATTGGGCAGTGTGAGGGGCATTGCATCAGTAAGAACTAGTTGCAAAATGTTGAGGGCTGTGCCCCCCCCCTTACTTTATATTCTCACTTCAGGGTCGCACTGCTGTGGGGCAGGGGCTGTATTTCATTTTCGACCACATGGAATTCGACCAAATGAGCTTTCAATCAAATGAGCTTTCAGTGAAGTGGGCTGCCTAAAATCATTTTCGACCAAATGTAATTCGACCAAAAGCAGTAGACCCATATATATATATATATATATATATATATATATATATATATATATATATATATTTATTTTACATTTCTTGACTGGGAATGTCTGGCTAGGTGAAAAACCCTTTTTTCAGCAGAGGCTCGGGGAGAAAAGCTCCAGGTAATGCAAATGTTACAGTTCAAGGTAATCTAAGAACTCATGCAATAATACAATGTGCGTAAAAGTAAAAAAACAAACATCAGTAATATGTAACAAATAAAGATACACATGCATGGAAAATTGCATGAAAGCAATAGCAATAGTATTTTTTTTATTTCTTTTTTAGATGTTATATAAATATATGTACTATACCAGTGTCTTAGGTGATTATATAGAGGAAAGGTAAGTGTAGATGTTATGCTAACTCTAAGTGACTATAAATTATCACAAAAGGTCCACAAAAAACTAGGAGCATTATACAGAAATAAGCAATTTCTCACCAAAGCAGCAAAGATTTCAATAGCAAATTCTCACCTTATCTCCACCCTACTTTATGCCTCTCCAATATATACCAACCTAAGGCAATGTGATCTAAACAAGCTAGAGACCTGCTACATCAAAATTGCCAAATTCGCCACAGGGTCATCCTACCATAGTCACCACTGTCTCTCACTTGCTGAACTGGGCTGGCTTGAACTCCCTCACCTCCTTCAGTGGTATCAACTCTCATTTGCCCACAAACTAGTAAACCATCCACTAAATGTCCCATTCCTCCAGAATCTACTCCAACCCTATTGCACAACCAGACCACTAAGATCCAGCAACAAAAATCACTTGCAGATCACTAAAGCCAATAACTCTGCTGGTGAAGCACTATTCTCTTGCGCCATAGCCAAATTATGGAACTCACTCCCACCCACAATTACCTCCGTACCATCATGCACCCACTTCAAAACTTTACTAAAAGCACACCTAAAAACATGCTGGCTATGCCCTTGTAACTCCCACTCTAATATCATCCAACCCCATCCAACCACTACCTTTCTTTCCACTCCACTAACTACCTTGATTATAGCAAGCTCAGATGCTCATAAGCCTAGTACTTATCATACAGCAGGAACTTCTCATTGTAACATTTGTTAATGTCTGTTATGTACTTCACAGATAAAGATTCTAGTTGTCTACTGATGTACTATGTTCTTCATCTGTAAATATGTTGTAAGTAATTGCTATGTTATATTGTTAATCACTATGTAATCCAATGTAACTACTGTCTATTTATTTTAACTGTGGAGCTTTTCTCCCCGGGCCTCTGCTGAAAATGGACCTACATCCAGTCAGACACTCCCGGTCAACACATTTAAATAAATAAATAAATAAATAAATAAATAAATAAAATCACTTCAAGCTTTATTTAATTCAATTACAGCATTTCAGAAAATGTCAGGACTTTGTTTTAATGATAAAACAGATATTTTCCTTATAAATAACGATATGCATGAAATGTAAGGAAAGTATTCAAAATATATTTCAAAAGACAGGAACATTAAATACTTAGGTATCACTCTGACAGATGAAATTAAAGACATCATTTCACTTAATTATAATACTATATTAGAATCCATAAAACAACTTATTAACTAATTGAATACATTATCTTTTACTATTAAAGATAGATTATCCTTGATTACAATGATTATTTTTACAAAAATATTATGTATAATACAGTCAATTTGTCTACCTCTGTCTGAAGAATATGAAAAGCAATTTAATTCTCTTTTCTTAAATTTTTTTTGGTTTCTTAATAAACCTAGACTCCTACTAGGTCAAAATAAGGAAATGGACAGAAGGTTGTATAAAATTCTAGGATTTGGAAATTCATATATTATCCTTGGTCATAAAAACAATATACATTTCTTTAAATCCTAATTATTTTGCTAGATGGAAAGAAATGCATTAAAGTATTTGGTTACATTCAAAATATGCAATTTCAGTACATCATAATCAAATATTAAGCAAAAACATTCAATGGTTGTTAAAATAATACTTTACTGAAGGTAAAAGTAAGTGAATAAACTCTTGCTATCTAAATGGTTTATTAATTTTATTCAAAAAATTGTTTACAAAAATCCTGAGTATAAAGCATGTTTTTTCTTAATATTCCACACTAAAAATACTAAGGATAGGGTACAATCTGTCAATTTTCCTAATATGTTAAATCTAAAAAAAAATAATAAAAATGTAATATTTTGGCATCAACTGATAAAAAAGAGGAAGTATACTCCAAATAATATATCATAAATAAATATGATGTTAATAAAGAAATGTATCTACACAAATTTGCAGACAACTTATTAGTAATAAAATTATTTTATTGATAAATGCATTAAATCAGAGTTGCTATATTTATAGAATTGTTAATCAATTTAGTCATAATATACATGCAAAAGGATATTTATCAAAATTTTATAATAAAAATGATTGAGATTATTTTGCCTTACTAAACAAAAACAGTCCAAGTGAAGAAGATAAGAAATTGCTGCTATCATTGGAACAAACTACATTTTTTTACACTGGAGAGTATTTATGTGGACATTTTTACATAGAACATCCATTACACCACATAACATTGAATTAATGTACAAGAAAGAGACTGGATGTTAGAGATGTAAATCTGAAAGGCTGACTGGCAGCATATGTTTTATGGCTTTTGAAATTATAAAGCCTTTTTTGGGAAAGTATAAATTCTCTACTACAAGTTATTTTTATTGATATATTTTCTTTGACTAAATCTTTGGTTGTATTTAATACACCAATTCCTGAAAATGTTGCTTGAATGAAATATTCACTACTTTGGAGCATTCTAACTATGGCAAGAAAGGTCATCACTATGAATTGGAAAAGTGACATTACTCCTATGTTAAAGAACTTCAAGAATATTGCAGACATTGTTTGTCAATATGAGTTAGCTACAATCAAAATGAGAACAAAGAAAAATCACTCCATACTACAATACTTGGTTATGATTCAAGGATTTTCTAGATAAATTTGATTCTAACAAATGTTAAAATGACAAAAAGAAAATGTATTTATTATACATTATGCCAATTAATAGACGCTGTTGTAAATAGTTTGTCATTTTATTGTTTTTAAAAACTATATATGTGTTGATCAAATGCTTTATTTCACTTATATTTGCTAATTCTTCCAGAAAATGTAATAAAAAATGAGAAAAAAGACTGCCATGGAAGATCATGCTTTTTCCAAGGCAGGTTCAATATTATGGAACAAGCTTCCATTCAAAATTAAGTCAAAACTATCCCTGCATGACTTCAGAGACACTATATGAACATCTCAAAAATTAAGTGGCTATCAAATATTATAGAGACAGTGAAAAAGTAATACTTATATGCATTTAGGAACTCTGAGCAAATACTGAGTATGTCACCAACATAATTCTGCTCTGAGCATGCCTACAATCCTATTAGTGAATACTGTGATATTGTTTAAAATGTATTAATTGCATACACTTTTAATCATGAAATACTGTATAAAATGGTATTATGTCATTGTTTAACACTGCAACAGCTCACTTATTGTCAATTTATATCATGTCTGCTACAAGTATTTCAAGTTTATATATACAATTACTTCCATGAATGTATGTATGTGTTTTAACTGTATGTCATTCTCACAAGTCATGGTAGAAGATGGTCTTCAGACTGGCCCACATATCCAACTAACAAATAAAATAAAGACTATGGAAATGTGTATAGGAAAAGCTGCATATAGTTATATACAGTGCAGATTAAAATTGGGCAATTCAAGGTGCTACCTGAGGCCAACAGCTCCAGGGGTTCCATAGCCACTGCAGGAGTAGAGTACTGCAGGTGGTGCTATGAGACATTTATCTAGTAATTGTTAGTAAAAAAAGTATTTATTTAAAAACAAACAAATAAATAAGCAACTGCTGCTTGCAACATCCTTGAGGGAGGTTGGTACACCTGTCCAGTCATTAGCCATGCTTTCTGTTTCTTTGCCATCCTGTGAAGCATGTGACATAATCATCATCATCAAGGAGCAAAAAGCCCATGAAATCTAAAGGGAGGCTTGCTGCATAAAACAGCAGCAGAGGTGGCAGCACTAGTTTTTTTTTTCAATTTATTATAGGTATGAAACGAGATATGGTCTGGTTTGTATGTTTCCACAGCATGATAGATTGTACTTTTTGACTGAAAATGTCTCTTTTGTCAGCAACTTAGGAGTCAGGAGCATTATGGACCAACAGCTTTGTTAAACATTTCAGAACAAGCTGCTGTAGAGATGCAGGTGAATTATTATTTTTGTTTTGTAATGTATGAAAATATAGGAAGGAATACCTGAGGTTGTACATGTTTGCATCCTGCTCCATAACTGATCATTTTCAACATTGTGATTCATTTTCACTTGACCATGGAAATATCCACTTAGCACTTGCCAAAAATAATTTGTGGAATTCTACCTCGTGTCCATTTGTTAAGTTTGGTAATCATTTTAAAAAGGGAAAATTCTTATTTTCTCACATTTCTGTAATATTTTGTAGGGCAATAGACTGCAGGTGTAGATAGCTTTTGGAACTGACTGATAGCAAAAACAAAGGATTTTTTATCACTGTATTTCTTATAATTGATGGTCTTTTTTCATAGTAATTAATGCAGTGTTTGTAGTTAGAAATGTTTTGCTTTGGCAGCAGATTTTTTTCTTTCACAGCTTGAAACAGCATTCAGGTATTTAATCTGAGTTGCATACATTTTGTTCCTAGATTATTAATGTACTTTGCACAATCAAGGTGCATCAAATGCACATGCATTCAGGACAGACTAAGTGTACACCTGTAGACATAGCCGGTATAGGCATAGGCCATCTAGGCTGCCACCTAGGGCGTTGTTCTAGCAGGGGCGCTTTTCCAGTATTTATTTGGTGTAGGTAGACCAGGATGGGGGCACCAGGTAGTGTGGTAGGGGGCGCCATGGAGCCCTTTTGCCTAGGGCACCAGTTGACCTAAGGCCTCTCCTGCCTGTAGAGATTATATATCAGTGTATGAAGCTAACATATGGTTCACTATGACATACGAACAGGCAGTGTGAATGCATTTCAAAGAGAAAACAGACAAGTGACAGATCAAGTGGAGCTGGCTAGCAACTGTGCTTTTGTGTAAGACAGCTTTGAAATACGTTATGTGGCCACATGATTTATATTTTATTAAAGTCAGGTGTCTGAGATGTACACAAAAGCTTCCCATCAGAGAACCATATATGGTCTGTGTGGGCTCCTGAGCAACTGTGAGATAGTGTAAAACTTTGAAAAACACTATGTAGACATTCTTTTCTTTTTTATTTTATTTCACAGCACATTATAGATGTGCAAAAAGTATTCCTGTCAGGCAACAAGCAATGGACTGTTGGTGGAGCTGGTTAGCAGTGGTGCATTTGTGTAAAACTGAGTTTGAACTACATAGTGCCTGTGACAATTTTTTTTTTTTATTACAGCCAGACATCCAATATGTGCAAAGGACAACACACTAGCTATAAATTGCTGGTTAAAAGGGTTATCTGTAAATGAAAATACAGTTGTATGGTCATTATTCTGACTTTGCAGGGCTAAAGTGATTATTTTGTGAAACAATATGGATAACATTATATGGTTACTGCTTCTGTGAAATAAAGTTTTGTAAGATTTGTGGATTGTTGAACAGAAGCTGCTGAGATAGCATCTATATATTTTTAATTATTTTGCTTTATTCATTACGTTGAAGAAAGAATCATTTTATTGATGGGCTGTATTGTATAATATTATTTATTTATTTTATTTGTTGACCGGGAGTGTCTGACTGGATGTAGGTCCATTTTCAGCAGAGGCCCGGGGAGAAAAGCTCCACAGTTAAAATAAGACAGTAGTTACATTGGATTACATAGCGATTAACAATTTACATAGCAATTACTTACAAGATATTTACAGATGAAGAACATAGTACATCAGTAGACAACTAGAATCTTTATCTGTGAAGTACATAACAGACATTAACAAATGTTGCAAGAAGAAGTTCCTGCTGTATAATAAGTACTGGCTTATGAGCATCTGAGCTTGCTATAATCATGGTAGTTAGTGGAGTGGAAAGAAAGGTAGTGGTTGGATGGTGAGGGTGATATTAGAGTGGGAGTTGCAAGGGCATAGCCAGCATGTTTTTAGGTGCGCTTTTAGTAAAGTTTTGAAGTGGGTGCATGATGGTATGGAGGTAATTGTGGGTGGTAGGGAGTTCCATAATTTGGCTATGGTGCAAGAGAATAGTGCTTCACCAGCAGAGTTATTGGCTTTAGTGATCTGCAAGTGATTTTTGTTGCCGGATCTTAGTGGTCTGGTGGTGCGATAGGGTTGGAGAAGATTCTGGAGGGATGGGACATTTAGTGGATGATTTACTAGTTTGTGGGCAAGTGATAGTTGATACCATTGAAGGAGGTGAGGGAGTTCAAGCCAGCCCAGTTCAGCAAGTGAGAGACAGTGGTGACTATGGTAGGATGCCCCTGTGGCGAATTTGGCAATTTTGTTGTAGCAGGTCTCTAGCTTGTTTAAATCGCATTGCCTTAGGTTGGTATATATTGGACAGGCATAAAGTAGGGTGGAGATAATGTGGGAATTTGCTATTGAAATCTTTGCTGCTTTGGTGAGAAGTTGCTTATTTCTGCATAACGCTCCTAGTTTATTGTGGACTTTTTATATGGTCAAGGATATGTGAATGTCAAATTTTAGTTTATTGTCTATTTCCACTCCTAGCAATTTGGTGTGTTCGGTTGGGTATATAGTGGTGTTGTCTTTTGCTGTGATGTTAAAGTGAGAGTTATTTTGAGTATGTTTGGTGGGTTGGAAGATGAGTAGTTTAGTTTTGTTTGGGTTGAGTATTAATTGGGCATCGGATAACCAAGTTTCAACAGAGGAAAAGGCTTCCTGTGTGACTTTTTGCAGTTTGGGTAGGGACTGGGCTGAGAAGATGATAGTTGAGTCTTCTACATATTGTATGAGTGTGCCATGTTTAGTGGCAGAGGCTAGATTATTGGTGAAAACAGAGAAGAGTAGGGGTCCAAGGATGGATCCTTGAGGAACCCTTATGGAGACAGGTAGTTGGGGAGATATGTCATTCTGCCATACAACGGATTGTTGACAGTCAGACAGGTAACTCTGAAACCAGTTGGTGACCGATTGTGAGTAGGATAGGTTATTGAGGACAGAGATAAGTTGTTTGTGTGGGACCATGTCAAATGCTTTAGATAGGTCTAGGAAAGTAGCAGAGGAGAGATAGCCATTGTTTTTATGCTGCAGGATAGTGTTAGTAAAGGAGAGTAAGGCAATGATGGTGTTATGGTTTGGTCAGAAACCATGCTGAGTATTGGAAAGGAGGTTGTTATTAAGGAGGTAGTCTGAGACCTGAGACTGTATGCATCTCGCTAGTATTTTGGAGAGTGGAGAGAGAATAGCTATGGGGTGGTAATTGGTTAGTTCTGTGGAGGGGAATTATATGTGATACTTTCCACAGTGTGAATGTAACTTTCTGACAGAGATCGGTTAATCAAGATGGATACTGGGTAGGCCAGAGCATCAGCTGCGATTTGTAGGTATTCACTTGGGAGGTTGTCTGCTGCTAATTTGGTGGGCTTAAGTTTAGTTAAGAGTTATTTTTATGTTGGAAGTAGGTACAGGAGAAAAAGAGAAGGCAGTGGGGAGATTACTAATTGAAGGTGTGGGTTGGAGGGAGGGGGGTTGTGTTGTTTAGCTAGTGATAGTATGGTTTGTGTGAAGTGTGTGTTGAATGAGGTAGCAATATTTTCTGAGGAGTGAGGGATGTTAGGAGGAGGGGTACTGACTTTACCTGGGTGGAGGATGGAGTTTATGGAGGACCAGAATTGTTTGGGGCTGTGTTGAGAGGAGTCTAGGGCAGACTGGTAGTATTGAAATTTGTCCTGTTTTATTAGCTTTTTGACTCTATTGCGTAGTTCTAGGAATTTCTGTCTAGTTGAGGGGGTTTTGGTTTTGCGCCAGTGCTCCAGGCTTTATCCCTGTTTTTCATTTCTGACTTAGTGGTTTTCTGTAGCCATGGGGAGGGTTGTGCTTTGATTCTGGAAAGTCTTATGGGGGCATGGTAATTAAGGATGCTCAGGAAGGTAGTATTAAAAAATTCAACTGCGTCATCAAGGCTGAGGCACTTTAGAGGATGCTTGTTACATTCTTTGAGGGATGAGATGAATGTGAGTGGGTTAAAGTTTAGTTTTTTATGTATTTGACGGTAGATGACAGGTTTAGCTTGGTATACGTATTTTTTAGTAGGAATGTTGGGGAGTGATTACTGAGGCTATCTGATAAGCAGCCTGTTATATATGACTGGGGGCTCTTACTGACTAGTATCCAGTCCAGAGTAGTGTGCTTGCTGGAGTTTTTATTTATCCTGGTTGGTGACTGGACTAGTTGGATGAAGCCATGCAGGATTACATGATGGGTTGGATGGTTGCCAGAACAGGATTGCCAGTCAATATTGAAATCACCTAAAATGATAGTTTCTTGGGAGAGATGGTGGGTAGACCAGCTGAGGAGGTTTTCTAGTGGAGGGATGTTTTGGCCAGGTGGGAAGTAGAATCCAATTATGTGGATGGTTTTGTTTTGGTTTATTTTGAGGTTGGTATATATTATTTCTTCATTGCCTATTTGTGGAGCTGATGATTTTAAGATCTGGATGTTTAGATGCTGTTTAAATATTATAGCTACACCGCCTCCTTTCTTGTTTAACCGGTCTACTCTTAGTATGCCATAAACTGTGGGGAGTATTTGCTCACTGGTAATGTGAGATTTTAGCCAGGTTTCTGTCAGGATGACTATATCTGGGGAGTACAAGTCTATGGTGGCATGGAATTCATGGACTTTGTTGGATATACTTCTAATATTTAGGCTTAGTAGAAGGAAGTCACTTGGCTTTCTATTGGCTGTAATATGGGAGAAGTTGTGGTTTCTAGTCTGATTATGAGGAATGGGGTTGGAGATGGTAGGGCCAGGGTTGGGGTGGATATCTCCACTTAGGGCTAGTTTAGATATGCATGAGGTTATTAGTTTTCTCAGTTTTTGAATGTGTTTGTTTATAAGGGAAACTTTATGATTGTGCTTTTTGGGTAATAGGTATGGTGGGAGGGTTACTGTGTAAAGTTGAAGGGATGCTTTATGCTTGAGTAATATAGTTGGTAGAATATGTGGGGGATGCATAGGGATCTTTCTTGAGTTGGTGGGAGGAGAGCTGAATGAGAGTGAGACATGAGTGGTGGTGTGAGTAGTAGTACAGCCTGAATAGCCTGAATCTGTTGCATTTTAGTGATATAATTTTACAGAACTGCCTTGATAGCCTTTAACTGCAGTAAAGGGGTCGACATTTGTCAGTTCATTAGAGTCTACATTATTTGGAGTGATGCACAGAAGGGCCTGATTTGCAGCATCCACTATGCAGTAATTGGTGCTTACTATGGTGGTGCAGTCACTTCTAAATGGTCCTGTTGTGAAAGATTTCTGCATTTAGTTAAATGTCTGTTGGTCTGTAGGCCATACCCTGATGCACAGCTGATTTAGTTCAGGAAATATCATGGCAATATCAACAGTATATCAGTACTTTAAAGCAACCTAGGCCGTTTATTATTTTTTGTATGAATTGTTTATTGTATTTTATAGATAGACCACATACACAGCACCCATACACAGTCCAAGACAAAATGGATTACAAACCACATCCAATGCTAGTTAACAAATGCAACTAACACAAAATTAAAATTTCTAACATATGCACACCAAAGTGACCTGATTTCCAATGAAGAGTAATAGACATTTTAGCTGCCATTACCAAAATGTTTACCATCAGATGCAGGTTTATATGATTTGACATTATACCATGCAATACTAGATGCTCCCTGTTTGTTTCTGATATTTAATGGAACTGAGCTACCATGTCCCAGAATTGGAGGCAAAACTGATGAACCCCTGGTCACTTCCAAAAATGTGTTTGAAGTATACTCAGAGTCAGGATGACTTCATCTCCAGCATGAAACAGGAGGTTGAAGAGATCTTTTAGGCATGATGTAGCAGGTTATAAATAGCACATGTAAATCCCTTGCAGCTGCTACCATTAGTGTCAGGGTTGTACCCACGTACTTAAAGGATGGTAGATTGACTACAAATCCATACTTCTCCAGCTTGAGACAAGAAAGGTGATTTTATACAACATCAAAAGCGATTTAGTAGGATTAACCCTGTATCCTGAAAAGGGCACAGGCAAATAGAAGATCCCATGGTGGAGATAAGGTGCATATGGGTGGTTTCAAGAAATACTAAAAGATCATCAGCAAGCAGGGCTACCCCTCACATCTGCTTCCCCCTTTCACCCTCACCTGGTATAGGGTAGAGTGTATCCTTTAACATCTGTGCAAGTGGCTGTATAGCCAAAAGAAATACAAGAGGTGCCAATGAATTTCCTTGTCATAACCCTTACTTATTGGAAAAGAGATAGAAATGAAAGGCCTCACCTGAACCACTGCCTTTGAGCCTCTAAAAAGAGCAGCCAGAGCTTCTATAAATATGATGGGAAAGCAATAGAGTGAGAGTGTGAAATAAATAGGGTCATTCAACATTGCTGAAGGCTTCTTCTGCTTCTACTGATAGTAATCCCAAGGAATCAACTCCTAGATGATCCTTTTCCAGCAAGACAGCTGCCCACAGAACATGACTCCCAGGATGACTTATTGTTGGCAACCTCTGCCTGATCTGGTAGAACAAGTGAGGTCCTGTAACTTGTGGGAGAGCTTGGGTCTTTGTCTGGTTTTAAGATAGGCACACGCTGCTAAACATGCCCTCCAAAAAGGATGTATTGCTGCTAATGGAGATCAACATATATACCCCTGAGGGGAGTCTATCACTTCCTGGAGCCTTGTTGGATTTAAGCTTCTTGATTGCATCAGAAATGTCTTGCTGTATAATTGGCTGACTAACAAGAAAGATTTGCTCCAGAGTCAGGGTGGATAGCTTAGGAAGATGCAGATATCACTTGGGGCCAGGAGGGAAAAAGGACTCAGTGAGAGGGTTATTTTATAGATAGATTGGTAGTATTCAGAAAACCTTACAAGTGTGGTTTTCGGGGAAAGGGTTGCATGGGGTATTGCATCCAACCTATTGGGTAATATAGGAAAATGCCAGGAATTATTTTTACATCTTTCAGCCAATCTGGAATAAATTGGAAGGGAGACTTCATAGTAGTTAACACACAGGTTGTCCAAGACAATATCAGTATTCTTGTCTGTTATACTTTGGGTCTGCTCTTTGATTTGGGTGAGGGACTCCATGTATTCATATAACTAATAAATATTAATATTGCAATAATTTGAATGAAGATTTATATCTTCTGCAATACTACCCACCCCCTTATTGATGTTGCAACATAAAATAATCCACTTAAAAAAACCTCAGTTAAAAACTATGCTTGCAGTGATTGGTGTTTCCTATCAGGTAACCACTATGTGGGGATATAAATTTGTAATTGGGTTTACTTTAATAGTTCTGATGAAGTCCCAATTTTTTTTAGGGATGAAAGAGCATTGTACTGGTTTTTATGTGCTCAACCCACTTTTTATCTTTAATAAAATATGTGGATCAGCACATGCTCCAGTGTTCATTAGGATGGTGGTTTATGCTTTCCTCTTGGATTCCTTAGCAATGTTTTTTGTTATTTAGTTCAGAATCCTTGGCCATTTTCTTTTTCTTAACATGAGCTTAATCTCAACAGTACAGTCTATAAAAACTAGAACCCTTGAACAAAAGCAGTCACTACTAATTACTATAATGCTGTTCACAGAAATATGGCTTCCTAGGTAGTGGGATATACCTTATCCCAGGCATCTTCCAATAATGTCTAGGGAGAAGTCAAAAACTTCACCAAGAAGATACTATAAAAGTGAGAACCAGATAGCTTGTTAATGTCTTGACTAGCTAATGTATTCATACATCAAAGAAAATAAAGAACATCATAGGTACAGTTACTTTATCCACTGTGTAGATAGCCCATAGTTTTTAGATGCCTCTTGGAAGGATCAAAGCAAAGTCAGACAGCCATTAGCAGAGGAAATTCTTCAAACCCTGAAAACAATACAGTGCATTTCCCTGCCCAGTATATACTTTCAGGCAAGAGTGGACATGCTAGTAAAATCTCCATCTTCCTTAGTCTCTGCAAATCTTTAGGGTCTGGATAGGTGAATGCATAGTCTGTTGGCATCAGATTTCTTTTTGCCAAAGCAAGAGACCAGTCCATTGACTCAGGTGGCACATAAGCTGTTTTTAACATCAGGTATACGAGCACTTATTACTGGTGTTGGAAAAGCTGCATACCTTCTGGAAACATCACTCTGAGTTTTGTTGGGTACAACATAGAGGATTTAACCCCTTTCTCTTTTACATATCACACCAAGGGTAGCTAGGACTTCTTCTTGGTTGTTAAATGCCTTGAAAAGTCATTATCAAATCTAATCTTCTGCCCAAGATATGTAATGTCTTTTTTCTCCAAGGCTGTCTTTAAAACTTCCTTTTTTGTTGGAATGAAAGAAAGCAGACTATAACTGGCCATAGGGGAGCATTGGTCTGTGGTGGAGGGGCTAAAGTTTTTGTGCCCATTCTTACATCCATTTAGTGGTAGTATCCAACCTAGGGTGGTGCGAATCCTGGCTTCCAACTGTTTTTCTGTTCTGCCCACTCTTGCACACCCAAATATATGAATGTTATTCTTTTGATCCCTATTCTTAGTCTTCAATGTGATTGTACAGAGATTATGTGAAATCCAGAAGAGATCCAGTCTAATGATCTGCCTCCGCTAGCTTGACATTTAACTCCATTAAAGCCTGCTCAAGATTTCCTGTGCACTCGACAATACTGTAGACAGCATTTTTGTTGTCTTAAACCTGGACTCTCAATGTGGATTGAAAAGAGTCCCATTGATGGTTGCGGCTGCTGAATGGTTGCAGTCTCAATTGCAGAAGACTACTTTGCCATGCTGCTTGAAGTTACAGGCTTCTTGGTCTTGGAGGACTCTGCTGATTGCATGTTCACCTTGTCATTGGGCTTTGGAGGGGAACATGGCCACAGGGAATCCAAACTAACTAACTCAGGCCTTATCAGGAGCTTTTTCAGTAGCATACACATATCAGAGCTATGCTATCTTCATGCCAGTTCATCAGCTGTTATAGCTAGGATATTTAGAACCATCCAGAGCTTGCAGTTGAAGTATCTACATCATGAAATCTGGAACCAGAAACCTATTCTTCAAAGGGAGCATCCCCTGTATTTAGAGATGAAGTACTGAAATGCAAAGATGTCTGCTGATAACAATATTTGCATTAGCAACAGTTCTTTTTAATACAGAGTTTTTCAGATGAATTTTACTTCTGCAAAGATTGTCAGTCTTGACAAAGCATATTTTGTCTGATTGTTGCTGTTTGTTCTTATGTCTTCATTAATCATACTCTTCTCTTTAAACTGTGCTACACTTGGCTGGATTTTGTAATGTGATGTTAGTGAGTAGAAAGTGTACATTGTCAACTCTTGTCATTGGCTCAGTTTAACTGTTTTAAACTAGTTTTGCAAGACTGGTGTACACGTGTGTGAATTAAGTTTGAATACTTTACTGTGGCTATTGAGTGTTTGTGCAAACAAATTTAAAATTTTTTTTTGGTCATTATTATTGTTTTTAATTTTTAACACAATCAGATTTTTGAGTTGGATAATGTGCCAGTCTGTAGACGAACATTGTTAATAAAGTAAAAGAGTCATTTGTCTGTCTTTAAATTTATGCATAGCAAATTATAAAACTTTGCAGTGGCCATTTTCATTGCAATTCATGTGATGTATGCAGAGTTAATAAATTTGCTGTAATTGATCAGTACAGGCACTGGTATATTATAATGGCAGTGGTTTAAGTGGTCTTTTATGGTTGGAATATTCTGAAAAGGTAAATTTTGCTATTAATGGTTAGTACATTTTGTTTAGCTCATTGGTAGAAAAATGTCAAGGGTGAAAATTTTAAACATACTGAAGCAGTGTTTGCTTTACAGAGCAATGTACATAATTTAAACAATCCAGTAGATAAGTATACATTTAAAACAGTAGGGTAAATAAAAAAGAAAATATGCACTTATGCATAGTCATAAAAAAGTGGGAAGGGCATGGTTTGAAATTATTCCAGGACACAAGATACAGTTAATCTGCCACTGTTTATATAAGACAAACATGTTGGAATTCAAGTAAGAAGAGCAAACAGCATTGTTATAATAGAGACGTTTTCAATATTATGATAACCAAAGATTGCAGACAGAGGCTTTTTAAGATGATTCTATAAGAAACATTGTGCAAAAATATGTGAAGTAAAAAGAAACCCAAATATCCATAGTTATACTATAGATTTGTAAGACTGTTGAAGAAAGCAGCCATGTATGAGGCCTCTTTGAGATATTAACCTGATATTAAGGGCTGATGAGATCAGTTTACTTTGACGTGAACAAAATATCCATTATGCACTTATTGTAAATTTAAGGCTAATCTGTAAATGTCACTATAGAGTAAAACTACTGGCTCCCTATTGAAATGTTGGCACTCAATATGCTGAGTGCTGACACATAAAAAAAGTCTGAAAATCCAGGAGAAGCGTGACACTTTGAATATTGCTGTTCTCCTTTAAACTTCTTTGTCCCCTCTCATCCCCAATGTGGGCAAGCCTCCTTCCCCAGACTTGTATATATATGTGTGTGCTTATGCATGTACATGCGTGCTTGTGTGTAGGGAAGTGGAGGTTATTTAAGAGATGGGTACCAGTATGGCACACTGTGATTCTGATACTTCCTTCAATGGAAACAATTTTCCCATGTTTTGGTTAGCACAGCCCTCTCTTTGATTATAATGAAACATTCTCTGACATGCTTAAACCACAGTGGGGTGACTGTGTGTTGTGGTAAAGGTGTATTCAATCTTTTTGTCTCATTTTTCAAGCTGTGTGTACTAAGGCATTGCTTCTGCTCTGAGTGGTCTCTTCTCTCTGAATTCTGTATCTGTCTTTCCTGAATTTTCTCTGGGACAGTACTCTTCTGCTGAGTGTACCTAATCTATGAATCCAACCTCTTCCCATTACTTCAGTAGGTTCAGTCACATAGATACTCACATCTTCACATGTAGACAACCAGGTAAGCATGCACACACACACGTCTTTATTAACACAGATCAGATATTGTACATATTTGGGGCATGAATGGCTAGGCTTGCAAAGGCTCTAGGACTGTTAGCTTGGTAAAGTACTATGATCCTATAAACTTTTTTGCAGCATTTTTTTGAAAAAAAAATTGCCATTCTTGCAGAAGTCATTGTACTGATCAAAGACACTGTCTTTAGCTCTAAATTATCTGTATTTTTCTAGAAATTGTTGATATAGTAGCTTGTAGTGTATGAGTTGCACTCTGCAAAAGGATCTCATTTAGTATTCCTTCTAGCACAGACACAAGTCAGATTTCAGTTACACAAGTTAGGCTTGATTTCTACCATAAGAAAAAAAAAACAGGACATTAAAAGACAACATATTATATTTCTTGTATGTATTTTTTGTAGCCTTACCAGCCATCTGCCATGTCTGGTATCGTTCATTGTCTCCATATCCGATGATGATAGGATAAATGGACTGCCTAGCACGGCACCAACCCAGTAGTTGAGAATCTTATGTCCTCAAGCTTTACCCTTAAACCCCTTTGTATAGCTACAAAGATATCAATGCATTTTGCACATTTCTATGCTTTACTACAGTAAGCAGTGTGCTGTTCTTATCAAGGCCACTCTTATTCATAATGAGAAATACAGATTTCAAGAATAATAAAATAAGTAGCTATAAGTTCAGACTTGACTGTTTGGCAACTTGGAGCTGGTCCAAAAATAGACATTTGAATTGCAACTGGTTCCCAGGCAAAAGTGAACAAAATACAAAATAAATCTTTCTGTTTTAAAGTGAAGTTTAAAGTTATATTTCTGACTTATGTCTGTGTAGATTTTGTTTGGTCACAAATGCAAATTTTGAAGCAATATCAGACTGCTTGTATGGCTTTTTATATATGCAAAACACTAACCGTAATCCTTGTTAAAAGTATGAATTGAAGGGAAAACATCAAGATGTTTTGAACATTGTCATTGAAAATGTACAAAATATATGTACGTTTTCTTCTCATGGGCTAGACAGTGACACCACGACCTTTCTTTTAAAACTATTTTCTTTTCTGTTTCTTGGAAATGATTCAGAATTTAATATATATTTATGGCAATACTAGACATGTTTGGATTTAAAATAATAAGTCATTGTAATGATCAAAGCTAGTATTTATTTTATTACTTTTCTGTCATAGTTTAATACTAACTTGAAATTCTTATCTGCTTCTTTCACTAAGGATCCATTTACCAAATATTAAATAGCGTAAGCTACACTAAACGTATTTTATCAGATATCACACACTTTTTTTGTGGCCATTCTATTTTTAATACTTCATATCACTGTGATAATGGTAACATAATCCCCCGGATTTACTAATCTTCCGTGCAGGACTAATCTAGTCCTGTACGGAAACAGCAGTTTAGGAGGAGGACTGCAGTGCACCATGCATATTAATGAAGGCACGCTGCCAGACCTCCTAATCCTACATGGAGCGTGGACGAGTGCAGGGGGCATGTCTGAGAGCAGAGCTCTCAGAATAAACATGCCCCTGCAAAGTAGAACAGCAGAAACTGTAAATAAATTAGTGAGGCCGCTCATAGGTGTCCGCATATCCCCACCAACAGTCCCCCATGTGTACAACAGGAACAGTACATATAAATAAAATGAAGAAACCCTTTTAATTTTTTTTTTAAACCCAGAGTACAGCTAACCATAGGTGCGCGGGTTTGTCCATTGCTTAGCTACGGTTAAAACAGTTTAAAAGGCTAAAGAGGATAACAAGGAAGATATATGCAAATGAAGCAGCACAGCAATAGTGTAGTGGTCAGAGCATCTGCCTAATGAGCAGGCATTCCTGGTTCGAGTCCCACTGTAGCACATTCCATTTTCTATGTGAAATCTGTATATGTACATTATTTGACATTTTTTGCAGTATAACCTACTAAATAACATTTAAATGTGAACCAGAGTACTGCATTACATGCACATGTGAAGTGTCAATGTCATAATGAATAAGGCACTAGTAAGCAGGTTTAAGCACAAATAAGCAGTAGTAAGTATATATAAGCATTAGTAAGCGTGTTTAAGTGCGTTTGTGCGGGGGTAAGTATTGCCTACACAGATTAAGCAAAGTAGAAGCTAACTGAGTGTAAGAAACTGTACCTGGAGGTTAGCAGTGCTTACCATTGCGCAAACCTGCTTACAACTGCTTTAAAGTGCCTTAATCACTCTGTACCCAACGACCTGTGTTCTGCCCAGCAACAAAATAAACAGCTACTGCACGGCTCAAACTCAGGACCCTATACACCACAGTCATAGTAGTTAACCACTAAGCCATCATAGCACTGCATACAAATGAGGTATCAGCAAACTAATCCTCACCACAGGAAAATCAAACCAAACATGTGAACTGAATATATGTACAGTTTGATGTATAACCTGCCACAGAACATAAATATGTGAACTGGAGTACTGCAGTAAGCATAGATTTGAGGTGTTACTGTAGTAAAGTGTAGAAGTCCCCAGGTCCCCATACAGTGTATGTACACATGAATCACAGATACCAGCACATTTATAACCTGTAATGAAGAATAAATCACTGCCAAATGGTAAATATAGTGCTAATTAACTATGCTAACCACACCACAGCTCAAGTTAGTAAGTGTAAGCAATGTGTAGGGGAGCCAATTCAATCTGCCTAATGGTATCCCTCTTTAAGCAGTGCCAACCTTATGTAAGCAGGTGTGCCCATAGCTTAGCCCTTTCAAACCTGACCAGTCATGGGAAAGTGCGGGAAATTGACCGTATTTAAACCCCACAGGTGGGAATACTTCTCATAGCTGGTTGTAGCTTCCTAGTGCAGGCAGAATGGCTGGTGTGGGTGAAGGCACTCGATTTAGACTGCAGCGCTGGGGCATCCAGGAGTCAAAATTAATGGTATGGCTCTTGGTAAAACAACATGAGCAGAGACTACTGCAGGGCCAGTACCAGGGCTCGCATTATAAAGTGGAGGCCTAGGACAGTCTCGCCCGTGACCTCACCAGTACCACAGGTATCCCCGGACTGGTGAGCAGATCAGGCATCACCATGCTGACCTGAAGCGGTGGAGGGGGCTGTACTGGAACAGTGGATCTAGGAATCTCGGCAGATGCCCAATGCCCCAGTACTAAGTACTCATTCTACTAAGTAATAAATAATTGCCTAGCTTGTGTATACTATGGATAGGTATGGCTAAATATCACTGTATTTCTCTGACAGCTGCAGATGAGTGGGCTGCGAACCAGCAAGCCCATGATGCTAGGTTGCAAAGGCTGTGTTGCGAGGCAGGTTAGTAATTAGTCTGCATGTACTGTCATAACAAATAAATATAAGAGCCTTAGAAAGTGTTGTACCAGTAGAAGTAAATGTATAATAGCCTGTGAATAAAGGTATAACCCCTGGAGTGCTTCTGTTTACTCTTCTTTCATATGTTGGCAAACTGTTGCATACTATAAATAGTACTGTTGTATTTTAAGCTGTGTCACCCACACTGTGGTATACAGATAAAATGTATATGAAGTCCTGCATAACAATGTTGGAAGTGCCAAGAGGTCAGTCATATTGTACAAGTGAGAGAGAATTAGATAGAAAACAGTCGAAAGCTTTACATCAGTTCCCTGAAAGCACAGTGTACTGTGATGTTAGCTATAATTTATTGTCACACACAGCAGGGGTTTGAATCCTGGGAGTGCTACGAAGTTGTATGCATAAACATACCCCACAACTGTACAGATTTTGTTACAATGTTCAGATAGAAAACTGTATGCATAATCACACCCAAATACTGTACAGAATTTGCTAGATTGTTCAAATTGAAAGTTGTATGCATGTTCATACCCCACAACTTTTCCAATCTATCCAGCATGTCCAGATAAATGGCCAACATCACCAGCCTGGTACACTGTTCCCCTGAAAAAAAAATAGTGTGATGATCTAAGAAATGTAGGCAGCCGTTAATTACATATAACTGATAGTCAAATGTGTACATAGTCATAGAATGTATATGAAAATAAACCTGTCATTCTAGCACCTCACCCAAAGTGTATGACAGCAATTCTCAACATATGTTGCATTAACATCTGCATCTTGTCACGCCTGTATGTAAGACACAGGTCAAGTATATAATCTATAAACATACCAGTGTACAATATAAGGCCACTGGGTAGTGTAATAGTACATGTAAGGGAAAGGTCACTGCAGTGATTAAGAATGTTGTGAAAACCTACAAAGATATATTAGTTGTTAATTGAACTCTCTCTCTCACTCCTACTATATGTGCAAAATAACCCAATGATACTTCTCAACTGGTATGTGTACACTCCAAACGTTTGTTGGGACATATGTCCTAATGGTTTAAAAATATTCACATTTGTTTCTATGTATGTGCCATGTTAAAATACACCCATATTGGTGGCCTGTTGCCATCAATGAAACCTGCATGCTCTTGTAATGGCCACTGTTGTTCCATATATGCATGTGTTCTGCTTGCTCTGCAACTGTGTTAAATCCGGTGTTTTGGGTTAATGGGAATACCTATGCATGCTGTTATAACTAATCCTGAATGCTGTTGACTGTTACTAACCCATATCTGTCATAAACCTGCTACAACATAGCTCGTATGGGAAGGCAGGTCCCAGCGGACCCACCTGTCCCACCTCAGCTGGCCATGGCACCGGGCACAAGCACATCTGGGGCCCAGCCTGGGAACTCCTCCTCCGTGGGCCCTGCACCATCTTCGGGTGGAACCGCTGCAGGGGATGGGGCTTGCCCCCCCAGGAGTGGACAGAGAGGGGAACCCATCAACATGTCTGGGCCGTGATGCGTATGGAGCTCGATCTGGAGTTTTGAGACCAGCTACACCAGCTTGAGGGCCGAGTGGTGCAATTAGAGGGTGAGCCTGCCCCTCCTACACAGCCCCCAGCACAGCCACCTTTGGACCTGTGAAGGTGCAGTGGTGATTGCCCATAGGTGGGGACCTCAGTCCCACTGTTTCCATTCGGGGGCTCATGAGCTTGCGACTTCCAAACACCCCTCCCCGTCCAAGGTGTTTACCCCCCACGTGTTATATACCACCCCTGTATGCATCTTGTTTGTCTTGTTTGTTAACCTACTCAACCTACCTCCCCAAATATGCCTACTACCCTTCCCCAACATCCCACTCTGACCTGAAAAAAAAAGGGCAACCTGTTCCTACAAAAAAATCTCGCCCTATACATAGCTGTCCATTTTGCACACATGTCCACTGGACACATGTAACCTGGTCTAATTGGCATCACAACAAATTTATGTTGTCCTCACCCCTCTCCCAGGGGTTTGAGGGTCCAAATCTACCTCCAAATTCAGTGTGTATACATAGCTGTTGCTGTAGAAGAAATAGGTAGCTATGGACCTCTCCTACACTCTTCCTGCACATGCCTAGCTATTTCCCGTACTGTCTTACTCTCTTTGTGCCCCATTTTCACCACTTTCATATCAACCCTTTTTTTCTTTTCTTTTAAAGAAATTAGCATGGGGGTAAGCAGGAGAAGGCACTTTTAAACAGCAATAAGTGGGTTTATGCTTGTTTGCGCAGAGGTAAGCTATGCCTATACAGGTTAAGCAATTTAAAAGCTAACAGAGTATGAGAAACTGTAACCAGAGGTTAGCAGTGCTTATCTTCGCACAAACCCGCGTAAACTTCTTTAAAGTGCCTTAATCGCTCTGTATCCAATGGCCCGTGTTCTGTCCAGCAGCAGAATAAACTACCTCTGCAAGGCTCGAAACCCAGGACCCTGCACTCCATACACAAAGTGATTTACCACTAAGCCATGACAGATACAAAGAAAATCAATGTTTTCAGAAACATATCATCCAGTCCTGTCATGCAACAGTACAGAGAATGTATACCAACACCTAGATGTCTGTGTGTACAACTACATTAATATCTAAACAGATACAACATATCTATATATGTCTGTATATATATATATATATATATATATATATATATATATATATATTTCTAACATTATAAACATATATATCAATATATATGCACAGATATGCATGCATATGCCTAAATCGACACATATATGTGTCTACATCTATATGTGGACATATAAACAGCATGTTACATATGTGTACGCAGAAATATATCTATGTAGGTATATACGGACATAGTTATATATATCCAAACGAAACGAAAACTTCTGCAATGAACTTGCAACTACTGAATAAAAAACACAACACACAGTGGTAGATATAGCACCCTCAGGTTTACTCCTCCTGGTACCTTGGCTATTCACCTTCATGGGATATTATACATCCAAAAAAATCACAGTTTTTATAGTATTCTAATTCAAATACATCATACGCCCATCCCATTAATTAAACAGTTGGACAAAGTGTAAAGTTAGGATTCAAATTTTGGAGCATTTGTCAGATATTAGGAACAGGAAAAGAGAAAGTCCAGTAGCTCAGCATTTTATGACAGTGCATGAGGAAGACAGTGGTTCATTGTTTTTTAGTGTTCTAGGTGATATCACAGGAATAAAATAACATGTGTACCAGGCCTCACAATATGGATGTAGACAGCCATGTAGATGGGTATAACACATAACGACTGGTATACATATGCCACCATAGGTTTTGGATTCACACAGTCCTGTCTGGCCTGACACATAATGACTGCTGGTACAGGAGTGCCATGGACACATACTACCCACTAGATATTGACATACATCTGTACAGCATCTCACTGCTCTGTCTGACATACATGACTTTTAAGGGAGGCCCAGCAGCGGTACAACTGGTAAGTATCTGCACATGACATCTCACTGGGTAAGTGCACTAAGCTGCTAGGCATGTAATAATGCACTGTGTAGGCTACAGGCAGACTGGCTCAACACTGGCCTACATCTCCTATGTGGGAATGCACATGTACTTGCATATATAGCAGGCTCAACAGCCATGTCACAGCACAGGGTAAGATACTCCTGTGTGAAAGTGCACAGCCACAGCCACATATGGCAAGCTAGCATAATATTACAATATACGGACTATATATTCTACACCATCCTCATATGTGCCACTCACAGAATGACCCTACATATACTGGGCTGCTAAACAGTTTGATCTGATGGCTGTCTGTGGTATGGAACATGTGTGTGGATGGCCCTACAAACTTGTATGGCAAAGCGGTACCATACAGTGGGGCAGCATGTAACATCAGATATAAGGAGAGCTAGAACAATGACATCTACCACAGTCTGTACACAGGCTAAAGTACATATTAACAATACACACACTGCCAACATTCAACATCACTACACAGACCCTCAGTACTTTTCAAACATCCACAGAATGTTCAGGTTATGTCATGAAATATAACCCCTACTGTACATGACATGTGTAGCAATCTGATATATCACTGGCTTGTTATCGGATATGATGACACTATTTATGGTGTACAGCACATATGCACCACTTCATTCACAACATATGTACAAAGGTTGACAGAGGTGTGGCTGACAGCACATACACAGGGCCAGTATAGACATGTTGCTGTGATAATCTCATAAATTTACCATTGTAACGGGGTTTGTTGCAACATATGCCTATGAGGGATATGAAGTCAGTAACTGTCACGGCCTTCACCATCTACAGACTGCAATCCTCACACTACCTTCTGCATTCCACAGATAGATGCACCATGGCTAACACATGAAACCAAAGGCACAGCACTGCCCAGTCTGCAGATGACCCTGCAGATGGGGATTACTCATATACATGGAACTGACATGGCAGGCATTGCGACATGTACGACAGGCATATCCAGACAACCACTGTTAAACCAACATTACTCCAAATGCAGTATAGCGGCACATACAATATGTAGTTAGGTCAGGCACATCCCCCTCCTGTTTGTTGGCCTCTTCCCACAGTGTATGTTGTTAGAGGTAAATCCCTAATCCAACTGACATGCTGTTTGCCAAACAACAGATCTAGTTCCTGCTCACAGTGACTGAAAGGGGCCAACACCACCATGATGTTCCTAGGTATTGGAGTGTGTTTCCATGCAATTGGCTATGGGAATGCTACCACAGCTATTCCACATGCAATCAGCTAGGGGAGGATTGCAATTCATGCAGAGGCCATCAGCTGATCATGAACATCACTTAAAATACACATGCTGCTGCATAAGCAAAGCAGGTGTGGGTCTCCACATCCACCAGAGAGGGAGTGGGGGAGGCAGACAGAGGCAAATACATGTCAGAGAAGGGTAGGAGAGTAAAACTGAAGCATGTTTGTGTCACACACCTACCAGCACAGGGTATCAAACCCCCGATGACTGTCATGCTATCACAGTTCAATGCAGTTATTGGATGCGCCACATGGGTTACCTGCTGTGGAGCACTCAGAACATATATGTGATGGTGAGTGACATCTGCAACAGGGATACGGTAGATATACGGTAGGTAATGTACACATGTCTGTCTGCATGAACAGGTGCCAGCATCAACACAGGCACACTCATACAGGGACACGCACACCTTGACAGGGCCAGGAGTGCAAATTATCACTAGTGGGATTGCCACAACACATCAGTGTGCAGGTATCACATGCACCACACTAATCATATGGAGGTTGTATGGGCACAGAGTATGAAGAGGTGTCAGACATCAGACAGCTTGCTTCAGTATGCCCTGGGGGGTTGTAGTAAGTGTGGATGTGGACATACACATCACACAACACACATATGAACACACAGGGTGCCAGTTCTGACATGCATGGGTGTGTGGTGGTCAACTGTGCCAGTAGGCTGTACACAGGTAGGCGATGGGTATACCTTGGCATCAGGCCACATGACATTGGACTGCATTGTGGCTCCGGCCTGTAGTGTCTGCATGTGCCCACACAGGTGGGTATTGCATCCCCCATCCAGTCACCTGGGTGACTATTGTGTGTGGCCAATGCTGTGCATCACTTGCTATGTATGTGTTCCTTAGTCCATGACATGGATGGTGTCTGGGATGTGCCCACCTCCCACATGCATGTACAGTGACATGTGGAACTGTACCTGGGGTGTCTGGCCCATGTTGTGAACACAGATTATCATCAGATGTGCCAGTCTTGGCCACCTGTGGCAGGAAATGGTAATGGGCAGCAGATTTACCCTGCACCTACATTGATAGCATGCTAACAGCATTCCCTGATGTCAGTGTCATCTGTCCATACAGGGCATGTTATGTCCATTGTGGGTCACATGTAAAGGCACCACAGGTGGTGCAGGTGTCCATTGGGGAACATGGAGGTGCACTGTCTGCATGTAAGTGCATTTTGGACAGATGGGCAGGGTGACATGCCCTCTGTAGCCGACTACTATCAGTGCATAGTTATTATCAGCGGCCAATATGCAGTGTGCTACCCACATATTGGCTGTTGCCTAGGCATGTGTGTGCATATAACACATGGGTTGAGTGTGCGCTCTGGGTAATAGTGGGGTTGCTAACTGTGATTGGCTGGCCTTGATGTCACATGTATGGGTATGGCTTTGCACCCCAGCCCCTCAGCTAATTTACATCTGTTATCCTTGTATGGTTGACATTGTGATATATAGTAGGTCCACCATAAAAGAAATAAGAAAAACTCACTCCACATTGCCCACAGGTATCACACACTCACAACCACCTCTACACAGGATACAAGTTACGAACACACACACACACACACACACACACACACGCACACACACACACGCACATACACACACACACACACACACACACACACACACACCTGTCATGTCTGGGAGTAGAACCCCTACCTAACTAGTTTATTACACTACAGCACTACGCAGTTATAGTACATGCCATGGACATTACTGGAGTACTTCTTCCCCAAATGTGTAGTTCACAATTTATTTATTTATTTTATTTTACATTTGTTGACTGGGATAGTCCAACTGAATTAATATCCATTTTCAGTGGAGGCCTGGGGAGAAAAGCTCCAAGGTAAACAGATAAGTAATAACAAAGAAGGCATATTGCCAAGGTAGACAGATAAGTAATAACAATGAAGACATATTACAGATGAGATATTTACAAATGACATAAGCAGACATGAAATAGAGAATGAGTGACATCAGCAGGATTACCAAAGAAGGGCATTTCAACTGTACTGCAAGTGACTAGCCTAAAATGCATTGCTCCCAACACAGACAGTGAGACACACACAAAACATCCACAGCTGACACGTGTGGGTATAGAACCCCTGACCAAGGCCTATATCACACTATAGTATGGAGCTGTTATAGGACACACCACAGAGAGTACTAGAGAATCCTTTCCCAAAGGTGTATTTCACAATGAATGACATCAGCAGGATTACCAAAGAAGGGCATTTCAACTGTACTGCAAGTGAGTAGCCTATAATGCATTGCTCCATACACAGACATTGAAACACACACAAAACATCCAGAACTGCCATGGGTGGAGATGGAACCCTATCACAGTTCTAAATCACAATACAGCAGTACGCAGTTACAGGATGCACTACAGAGATTACTGAGCTACAACCTTCCCAGAGGTGTATTTCTAGGTAGGTGACATCAGCAGCCTTGCCAAAGTTGAGTATATGAATTCTAAGGAGTGTGAGTACCCTAAAAAGCATTGTTCTTTATTCAGTCAGACACAGATTCATGCACACACAGTTGCCAAGTCTAGGGTTGGAACATCTACCTAATTACATTATCACACTACAGCAGTAGCAGTCACAGGACACGCTACAGAGATTACTGGGTTATGATTTTCCTAGACGTGTATTTCTAGGTGGGTGACATCAGCAGCCTTGCCAAAGTTAAGTATATGAATTGTACGGAGTGTAAGTAGCCTAAAAAGCATTACTCTCTGCTCAGAGACACACACACAAACACAGTTGCCAAGTCTGCAGTTAGAACACCTACCCATTTACTTTAAAACACTACAGCAGTACGCAGTTACAGGATGCACTACGGAGATTACTGGGTTATGATTTTCCCCAGAGCTGTATTTCTAGGTGAGTGACAGCAGCAGCCTTGCCAAAGTTGGGTATATGATTTGTACGGAGTGTGAGTAGCCTAAAAAGCATTGCTTTCTACTCAGTCAGACACACACACACAAACACAGTTGCCAAGTCTGGGGTTAAAACACCTACCTAACTACTTTATCACACTACAGCAGTATGCAGTTACAGGACGCGCTATGGAGATTACTAGGTTATGATTTTCCCAGAGGTATATTTGTAGATGAGTGACATCAGCAGCCTTGCCATAGAGTATATGATTTGTATGGAGTGTGAGTAGCCTAAAAAGCATTGCTCTCTACTCAGGCAGACACACACAAACACAGTTGCCAAGTCTGGGGTTAGAACACCTATCTACTTTATCACACTACAGCAGTACGCAGTTACAGGACACGCTATGGAGATTATTGGGTTGTGATTTTCCCAGAGGTGTATTTCTAGGTGAGTGACATCAGCAGCCTTGCCAAAGTTGAGTATATGATTTGTACGGAGTGTGAGTAGCCTAAAAAGTATTGCTCTCTATTCAGTCAGACACACACATAAACACACAGTTGCCAGGTCTGGGGTTAGAACACCTACCTAACTATTTTATCACACTACAGTAGTACCCAGTTACAGGACGCGCTACGGAGATTACTGGGCTATGGCTTTCCCAGAGGTGTATTTCTAGGTGAGTGACATCAGCAGCCTTGCCAAAGTTGAGTATATGAATTGTACGGTGTGTGAGTAGCCTAAAAAGCATTTCTCTCTACACAGTCAGAGACAGACAGACACATACACAACACACACTCACACAGTTGCCAAGTCTGGGGTTAGAACTGCTACCTAACTAGTTTATCACACCATGGAGATAGGGGTTGACAAGCCACATGCGGGCGCACACGGGGTCATATGTCGCAAGTACGTGTATACAGCTACTAGATGACTACTTCCTTGTACAGTCATGTTGCACAGCTGGCACGTGCACCACATAGTCTGTCATGCTGACAGATACTGGTGGCTAGTATCTGCAGTGAGTGACATCTGCACCTCATGTGTTTGGGGCCCTTTGGCTCTGTGCTGGGTGGGTGGGACAGGCCTGGATGGCTCCTTGTCACGGTCACCCTCTTCCACACATCTATGTCCATCTACCTTTGGCTTATTATAGTGTGTTGTCCTTACATATATGTTTGTATTCCTATCCACTGTGTGTGCAAGGCAGGAGTGGTGCATACTGACATGTGTCTGTACTAAGAACTGCGACTGCCAGATATGTCTGGTCCACTGGTGTTTGCAGACATGGCTTTCATGTGTTTAAGTGTGTGAGCATGCCCTGTATGACCTTTCAGTATGTTGTTGACTGACATTGCCTTCATTCCTCTAAGTGTGTGAGCATGCCCAGTATGGCCATCTGTATTGCATGTGTGGATCAAGTCCAGGTAGTTTGTACTGCGGTGCTGACCTTTGTGTTGTAAACCAACAGATAGCGTGCTGTGTCTGCAGGGTATCCATTGGTCATTTGGCATTGACTGTTGCTACATTTCTGCATAGCGGGGAGGGACACCTGACAATTTCTACATTTCTACAAAGGAGTGTGGGGGTCACACCTGACTGTTATTATAAGTGTACGTAGGATGGGGGGGCACACCTGACACTTGTACACATTTGCTAGGACTGTACTGGTATGTCGGGTACTCCATTTCAGTATGTAGTCTTACCTATTGTGCTGGCTAGAGGCATACCAGTGTACTACAGATCTTAGCTTTAATTACCTACATATTAGTTTCTGACTTCCTAGCCTTCACAAATTACATCCAACTGCCTGGCCTGCTGTAATCTGTTTGTGTAGACCTGGGGGTGGGGTTACCCATAGGGCTCATTCAGAGGCCATAGTACAGCATTTGTTTGTGTTTGTCTACACCTATCCTGCTGGCTGTAACTGTTGTTGGGTATGTGACCCCCCCCAACTGGCATGTGTGAGTCACTTACCTTGTGGATATCCCAGTATTGAGGGTGTTGCTGCAGGGCTGCCTATGTCGGATGCACATAGTACACTCCCTATACATGGTTGAGCACAGGAAGTGTCATGTTTGGCATCCCTTTTACTGTATGTGCGAGTCAGAGAGAAGTGTTATTCCCTGGGTCCCTTCTGTGTCAGTGCATATTCTATCTGTTGCCTCTTTGCCAAGGCCAGGGCATACTGGGCACGCCTCCTTCTGCCTACTGGGGCAGACTCGGGTTGTTCCTCCTCCGAGTCACTCTGTGCCTGTGCAGGCCTTGGCAATGGTGGGGGGCTGTGTGGTCCTGCCCCATGCTCTTCCTGCTGCAGCTGTTTCCACAGGCTCATATTGTGTAGCATGGCACATACAAGGACTATTTGGGTACATGTAGTTGGTGACTACTGCAAGGCTCCACCAGATGTATCCAGGCACCGGAACCGTGACTTGAGCATCCCAAACACACACTCTATTATGATTCGTGTTTCTGCGTGTGCCTCATTATGGAGTTCTTGTTCGGGTGTGTGTGCATTTCTGATGGGTGTCATCAGCCATGGCTCCAGTGCGTATCCAGCATCCCCCACTAGGTGACCGTGTGGGATGTCCCCATTGGCAAATGTCTGTTACAGCTGCGTCAAATGCCAGATGTGGGAATCATGGTAGCTTCCAGGGCAGCCAGCACGCATATTCATTATTATGCCCTGGGCATCGCACACGACCTGGAATTTTATGGAGGGGAAGCCTTTGCGGTTGATGTAGACCCTACCCCGCTCACCAGGTGGTGCTTTGATGCGTATGTGCGTGCAGTCTATTACACCCACTACCTCAGGATATTCTGCTATTTAGTGAAAGAGAAGCATATTGCTGGCCATTGCCTCACGGGTGATGGGGAAATATATGTGCTCACTGACATGTGCTGACATGGCATCCAAGAACTGGTGGAGTACCTTGGATGCTGATGTCTGTGAAATCCCCATAATATCCCCAGCTGGCCTTTGGAAGGTACCTGTAGCTAGTATTCTTAGGCCTACACATACCTTGGTATCCACTGGAATGGGTTTCCCTCTGTTAGTTCTGTGTGTGAGGCGTGACCGGCAGAGCTCAACAATTTGCTGTGGGAGGTCCCTGTCCACCCTATAGCGCTCCACTATCTCCAGCTCATGTAGCCCTTGGAAGGTTACCCTGGGTCTGTACACTCTTCTCCGTCTCCTCACTGTGGTTTGCTCAGCAGCATTCACATCCTCACCACCCTCAGCCTCTTGCACATGCTGGGTTATGATAGCAAAAGCAGCCCCTAACATTTTTTTCTCTTGCTTTCGTTTTGAAAATTTCCCCATTCATATACAACGGTGGTGCATTGTTTTTGGGGAAAACAAGGGGGAAGGGTGTTTGCATAGTTTATAGTGGTGTGCTGGGCTAGGCTGGTCTGCTGTCTGTGTAATTGGCTGATTCTGATACATTTCACCTGTCAGCTAAGCTAGTTCTCCTTGATTACCTTCCTACTGCTGTTTTCCCTTCCCACTGCCTCCCTGTTTAAGCATGTGTGTGCACCACACAAACGGAGTGCTCAAATGTGCACAGAGCTGCTATTTCCTGGTTTAACTTCTTTTTTCTTCCTGTAAGACCAGGTGTGCAGAGCGCACACCCGCTTATACTTTGTAAAGAGTGCTAGGCAGGTTTAGACACACCCCTAGCTTAGCTGTGCTAAGCTAGGAACAATCCCGAGACACAGGGCTCCAATCCACTTACACCCCATATGATGTCACCTATATCCTAATCTTGCACCCAGCCATTTATACTCTTACACTCTTGGGACCTGCCTCACACCCTGGGTAAAACTGGGATTCACTATCCTTCCCCTCATTTGCATAGGATTGCCTGCTAATGAATAGTTACATGTCCCACACTGAGCCTCCCCCCTTAGCAACCATTACTCACTGGCCAGGTTGTCTTCTGCCTGCCATTGACTTGCATGGCAGAATACTGCTTTTAGTTAGGATGCTTATTTTAGGTTTATTTTATTATTTTCCCCCCGATCCAGTTTGCGTGCTGCTGCCCTATGCTTAAACAGCCAAGATCGGCGAAAAAACAATAAAAGTTTTTTTTTTATTTTTTAAACAGTTTGCAATGCCAATGGCCTTCTACTTGGTCATTGGTATGCTTCCTCAATGATATGCAGCCTTTATTTGGAGCTGTCATAGCTCCGTTTTGTAGTTTGAAGAAATGTACTCGGTTACTAACCGAGTACATTTCTGCAGACTGCACTCGTCCTGCACGGACTGCTGCCAGCTTTCTGGATTGCATATTACCCTCATTTGCATGGTTTTCACCTGCAAATGAGGGTAATTTGCATACAGGAGCTCGGTCCGTGCAGGATTAGTCTAAGAGCTCATGTGCATGTCCCAGGAGCTCATTCCTGGATTGCACGTCGGCCATATTGCTAAAATTAGCTTTTAGACTAATCCTGCACACTAAAAAGGGCTTCGTAAATCTGGGGGAATGTTTCCAAAACAGCACACACACATTTTTTATTTTTTTATTTAGTTTTAAAACAATAAATAAACAAATCAGTTATAAAACAATTATTTACATAGGTCCACAGCTGAGTTTTACATATCAACAATTATTTTTCAAGCAAGTCTTTAAGTTTAAGTCAAGATTTATATGAATGTGTAATATTAGAAGGCATTTAATATTAGAAGTTCTCATCTTTACAGAATGCAATTCACTACTGCAAACAATTTTTGCCATACTAATAAATTCAACACTAGAGGGGGTAACTTTACTTTTCTGAGTAATCAGATAGAACTAAATGCTGGAGATGTGATTCCGAAATTATAGCTGATTAGACACATATGGTAAATGAATGTGAAGTCCTCTCCCTTTTTGGAAAGGAATTAATAACTTCATTCAAGCTCTATGGCCGGGTAGATGTAATATTTCTAAATCTTTTGTTTTATTTAATTCTCCAATTCCTGAGATAATTCCAAAAACCTAAGTGCCTCTTCTTTGGTCACACACATTTTTTCGATGGGTACAGTGAATAAACCAGGCTATACTCATTGTGACGATTATAGAAGATACAAAGTGTGCGATTCCGAAATTATAGCTGATTAGACACATATGGTAAATGAATGTGAAGTCCTCTCCCTTTTTGGAAAGGAATTAATAACTTCATTCAAGCTCTATGGCCGGGTAGATGTAATATTTCTAAATCTTTTGTTTTATTTAATTCTCCAATTCCTGAGATAATTCCAAAAACCTAAGTGCCTCTTCTTTGGTCACATACAGTACAGTGAATAAACCAGGCTATACTCATTGTGACGATTATAGAAGATACAAAGTGTGCATTCAAATGAATGCAATGAGTATGCTAGGCCAAAGTCATAGTAATGATTATAGTTAATGAACAGAAGTCACAGTTTATTCAAATGAAAGGACTGAGTCTGCCAGGCTAAACTCATGGTAATGTTTATAGTTATTGCAAAATCCTAGACATTGCAGCCATGTATGTCATATTCAGAAAATGCAGTTTAGACAGCTATCTTTAGCCTATCCATTTTCAAAGTGAAGCAGCAGCATTTGAAGTGTCTCTGGCTGTGGACCTTTTCCCTGACTTATTTTTAAAAATTTTCCTTCTGATTTCCAAACAGATGTGCAAATGTATGCTGGTCATTTGCATTAGCAGAAGTAATCTCTTTACTTAGCAATTGATGTCTCAATGGCATTTGATAGGATAGACCACAGTTTTATTTTTGCCATCATGAGTAAGTTTGGGATTGCCAACATTTTTATTGTTCAAATAAAAAAAAACTTTATATGAGAACTTTACAACTACTTTATTTCTAAATAAACTTTATTTACATGGCATTGAAATAAAAATGGTGTTAGACAAGGATGCCCACGTTGCCCTTATTTGTTTAACACATATATTGAAGTTTTTTTATTTCACTTACATATAAAACTTAGTATAATTCACCTAAAGGTTTAAAAATAAATTTCCTTTAACTGCTTATGCAGATAATTTGAATATTTATTTTATGTACCTTAGCAAGAATCTGCCAAAACTGTAGATAGAGTAACCACCCTTTCAAAATATTCCAATTTTTAATTGAACATCCTTTTCTCTCTCTTAGGAAAAATGTTAATGTCATGCACAATATAAATATACATAAGGTTAAATTAAACACTTCCTTAAGATACCTAGTAAAACAATTCCATGTGAAACCTTTTAAACTACAAATGCAACCTGCTTAAAGCATGGTACTTTATCCATGCTGATATTAAAAGGAGGCCAACATTAAATGTCTCCTTTCTCTCAAAAATTGCCCTTGCAGAAATGAATAGCTTTCCAAGAACTACACTTTTTATGGCTGCATCTTTTCAAAAATGCTTAAAAAACTTTTCAGTAACTTAACTATTATGCTAAGTAAATTTATATGGGCACCTAAATCCATATGTGTTTCATATAATAAATTAGCAGCTAGTAAACATCAATGAGGTATGCGGTTATCTGATTTTTTCCCCTTTTTTTTTTAATTATAAATTTCTAGCACATATTGCATGTAGTTCATTGAATATTGTAGAATCTCATGACTAATACATACCTTTCTGATTACCCTAAATTGTTTGCATAATTTGTACGTTGAGAAGTGTAATATTTAGCCCTAAAATTCTTGAAGCAAATGAGTTATCAGTAATATTCGACTGTTAATAAGTTCTTTTGATAAGCTCACACTGTTTTTGATACTCATAAGTTCATTGTGTACAGAACTCTGCAATATCTGATCATCTATAACTACCTTTAACAGAAGCATGTTACTTCATAATGATAAACTCTTTCTATGTGGATTACTGTGGAATTTGATCACAAATAAATCCTCTTAACAATTTAACTGCATATTTATTCATCTTGAAAAGGTTTTACAAGCTGTCATTCAAAGTTATATTATATACTCTGTTAATGCCAATCCATTTTGCTCCAAAATCATATCACTTTGACTGTGTCACAAACTAATTAGTTTTGAAAGGGATTTCCCAAAAATATCAAACATTCCATTTCAAATGCCCAAAACTGCAGTCAGAACTACCAATGAATTTGTCTGAATTATTGTTTTATGCAGGAGTAAGAGCCTGAGTTACCCATAAGAGCACTGGCTTTGGTGATGGTCACTGTTGATATACAGTCTGTCCAAAAATGCAAAGCAGGAAAAAAGGGGTTGATGCCAAAGCCAAAGACCCTGTATCACCTTTGAGGAGGATCAGACTACTGCACCACTCTGCTGCTTAATGCAATCAACTTTGCCACTGTTATCACGCAAGAAAATGTGCATTTTTGGTTTTACATGAACAATCAAATATTTTTTGACACCTTTATTTTGCATATTTGGAGAAAAGAAGGCAATGTCAAGCCCACTGCTTTGATTTGTCTAATAAAGCCGCTGATTTTTTTTTACTTTATTAAATTTGTATGGTGTATTACATTCACTTGCACTACTTATGCATAGTGCACCGTATCTCAATAGTTGGCTGCTTCATTTTCTGCCTTCTCCCTCCCCTGATTTCCATTTGCATTTGCTCACTCCTTCCCCAATATGATTTTTCACTATTGTAGTATTCTAATACCTCTTTCCATTGCTTTTTTATTTTTACCCTCACTATAGTTAATTTCTGCCATGTTTGCCCCATGTCCACGAACTCCTTGTATAATGCCTGCTCTCTTACCATTTTTGTCCCCCTCCAGTTTTGAGTGATGATAATATTAACTTCAGTACTCAGAAGACTGATAATGTTCATTTATTTTTCTTTCCAGATGCTGTCCTCTTTCTTTATATCCCATATGCAGAATTCCTAAGTATGCTATGCTTCCTTTTGAAATATGTCTCTTAATCCTCTAGGCCTCCTTCCAGACTTCATATCCCCACCCACAGTCCCAGAACATGTGCATCACTCCTGCCTCTTCCTCCATCATTTATTATCCTCCTTTCTGTCTTCTTTAAACAATTTCATGGGGTGAAATACTATATTTGCAGTATTATCATGTTTTGATCTCCCACTCTGTGAATTTTCTGCATATGCCTCATTACCTGTATTTACTTCTGCCAGCATTCTGCAACTCCCTGCCAGCCATCCTCCCAATTCTTGTTTGGTTCTTTGTCTCCCTAACCTCCTCCATTTCTTCCAAGGTGCCATCCTCTCTCCTTTTGTACTCTCTGTATTGTTTCCAGATCTCCTTACGTAATACGTAGCTCCATCACTTAGCTTGTGATATTCTGTTTTCTGTATCAAATCCACCATTGTTTTAAATTTCCCCCACTACATATGTTTTCTGTTGTCCAGCATGGACCTTCCACACTTTCCTACCAGATGATCCATATACCTATCCCACTTTATATCACTTTCTTTGTCACTGTCTGAAGCCTTGTATGAAATACAGTGTCTACCCCCCTCTTTCCTCCCCCCTGCCTTTTTGTCTGGCTCTTAATTTGGTTAGTCCTAACACAGTATCATCTCCCCATCTCTGATTTTCAATTTTGCTTCTTGTAATAGATCAATGTCTCCCCTCATCTTCTTTAACTTTTCAAATATTTTCCTTCTTCTGATAGGATTTAATAAATGACCCAGTGTTCCATGTAATTAATTGTATTTTCCTTGTTGTTTTTGGTCACCCCGCCTCATTTTCTCAGCTGCTGCTACGTGACATAATTCTTTCTCTTGGCATATGCTCTCAGCTGAGCGCTGTTTCTTTGGCTGCTGCATATGCTCAGACCCCTTGTCATCATCCTTAGCATCTGGATCCCTGCCTTTTAGCTCCTTTTTTATGCATTGGTATGCCCAAGACATGAGCCTTTAAGACTTTATTTTGTTCCCTTACAGTGCCCCTCTCACACTAATATATTGCATGCCAACAAAGTACTCACACTTCCATACATACAATACAGCATTCCTATTCATTGATCTCCTTTGCCTCTGTTGCTCACTAGTCTGGAGTACCAGCATTAGTTGTGTGTCTTTTTGTTGCAGTTTTACATCTCTTTTCTAGCTACTTCTACACCACCATTTCTTTATTTCACATTTGTCATTGAAGTGTTATTTATCTTACTTTTCACTTGTTTCCAGTATATATTCCCTTTAACTCCCCCCAATTGTTATATCAGCAATTGTTGCTTATTTCTCCTAAGGTACTGACAGAGACTTTAAATGTACATTTACTGCAGTTTATTGTACATCATTATGGTGTTTTGAAAAATATATCTCTTACGTTAGAGGAATTCCCCTATACCCTCATTGACTGTGTTACCCATCATTGCCCTGTGAATTAATTCAATTCCTCCTGTTATTTGTAAAGTTTTGATGCTGTATTTCCTGGGGTGTCTTTCACTAAGTAAAGATTTTTTTCATTTACTATATCCCTCCTACCCTATCCACTGTCACCTGCCTTTCAGTGTGAATTCATTCCACTTATTTATTTATTCTATTTTTCCGTGGTCACTTTTAGTAACTGTACCATCAGTCTTAAAAGCTTCTATCTAGCATGATTAATCCCTAATTTGTCCAGCTGTTTATGTCTGAACCACCTGAGCAGTACAACACACCCTCATACCATTTCCTTAGCGCTCTCCCTTGCCTGACTTACTTTGTTTTTGTGCCTAAATCTCCACTGGGGGAGATTTCTTGTTCTTCTGCCCTTTGATATAATTCCTTCACTTGGTTTTCCTCCACCATCTTGTGCCTTCAGTCATCTTCTTGTGGTTGCCTTTGTGATTTATTTCCTGCTCATCTCTTTTGTGGCCTCTCTGCACTTCCTCATCTTATCTTCTTTCCTGCCAGAATTTCAACATTTGACACAGCACTTCCTTCTAGTGTCCCTACATTACTTCTCCTGCACCTAACTTGCTGTTCCAGTCCATGTCTTACAGGCGATTAAGATCTCTACTGCCTGGCTTGTTTCGCTGTCTGTGATGTCTTTGTTTAATGTTTTAAGCATCCTACATATTTTAGTATCTGAACCATTCCGCATCCTGTTGAACTTCCAGAACTGCATTTCAGCTATGCAGGTATTCTTTCATTCTTAGTTCATTTAAAACCTCCATCAGAGCTTTCCTCATCCAGATTTCTGAACATTTCTTCAAGCAGAATAACTTTAAATCTTTTTGCTTGCCTTATTATTTCACTTTTTACAGCAAAGGAATGGAAACATGTAAGCACATGCCTGGGTCTGCTTTCTGCTGCTGCTGCTTGTCGCCATCCCACTCTGTGTATCCTTTCTGGTAGTGTTTATTTGATTTCTCAATATCCCAAGTCTCTCTCTTGTAATAGTTGAATTGCAAATGAATTCAGTTTCCATTACTTGCTCTTTCTTGTATTCCAATTATCCTGATGTTACTCCTCGAGAAATTTTAAAGATCATCCGTCTTTTCTCCCTGTCTTTTTATCATGTCTCTTAGCTGCTGTATTCTGTGAATCTGTTCCAACAGCTCAGTTCTGATTTATCCTGCTCCAGATCTTGCAGCATCCTTTGTATCCCTTCCACTTCTGTTTGCAGTTGTTCTGTTATTTGTTTCAAAGAGTTTACATCCTGGCCTACTGTGGCTATCTTTTAAAACAAAATGCATAATTGAGCTTCCTTATATAGATCTTTAAATGCAGCCACCTGTTCCTTCTTTGTTCCAGCTCAATCATCGTCTCTGGGTTTTTCTTTTTACCCTTGGAACATTACTTTTATACAAAGGTATACAGACCCAGTTCAGACTTTGGGATTTGGCAGTTGTCGTGGCTGGGTTCCCTATCACCCTCTCCTCAAGCCACTGAGTTTTGGCAGACAGAAGCAGTCTATTCTGAAAGCAGGTCTTTTATGCACATCACTTTGCTCCACGTAGTCAGTATTTTACTTATGCATTTATCCAGTTTGACTTCTTGGTTAGCAAAAGGTTTCTTCTTGCTTGTTGCACTACAGCTTGTTTTTCCTTTTTGTGAACTTATTTTTAGTGTTTTCACAGATGGAGAAACATAGATATGAACATTTACCTCCTGAACGGGATAAAAGAAAATATAATTAGGCAAACAGGCTCAAATTAAGGATACTTTGTAAATGCTGGTACTATTAAATTATAGCTTCTCAAAATAATTTCCATTTGCAGGAGGCATGGAGCAGAAGTTTGAAAGAACATCAGTTGTGTAGCCTCCAAAATCTGGACAGTTGAGTAGTAGATAGCTCTTGCACTTGTGAGCTGGCCTCATTTTCATTAGTTGAGTATTTGCCATAAATACTGTATAGCTTTAACAGTGCATTGAGCCTGGAGCTGTACTTCAGTGCTGCCTTACTTGCCAAATAGTTATAAACAACTTTGCCCAGACAGTACATACATATGCATAAAAGTCCTGAACACTTACAGGTGCTCACACTTTTCAGGAACATTTAACCACCTTAAGGAAATTACCACAGTTCTGAAAGGCACTTTTCAAAGAAACAGGTATTCTCAAACAATAGAGATAAAGTGAAATATCGGGGGATAATGGGTCATGGCCATTCTATAAAGTATTTTTCCATAGAAAGAGTTGCAAATGCATGAATTACTCTTCAAAAAGAATTATATGGAGTATAAAGCAGTGACATTTTAATGTGAACTTCATGGCACTGGCAACATTTAAAAGTACAAAGACCTTGGAACATTAGCAAGGGGTTCTCCAAAATAGGCAAGTAGGTAGAGAATATAGTAACAGAAGACTGTAAGGACTGTTGTTGAGTTAGTTATTAAAAAGTGGCAGTAGTGCTGCTGATGCCTTGATGAGTAGCCATTCTAAGACTAAAGATTAATGCACAGAGGGATTTATTTCAAGACCATGGTCAGAAGGAAAATGCAACAATTCTCCATGAATGCTGTGACAAAGAGAGGAGAGTTAGTTGGGAATAAAGACTCTGGCAACCTAAGGGAGGGAACTGAGCAAACAGTTTTATACAACATGAAAAATAACTTGGACAAAAGAAAGAAAAGAAACAACTGTTGTTTCCTGGAATTCTAGCAAAGAAAACGTATGCTAAAGGTTAATGTTAAAAGCTGTAATATGGCTAATCTAAATGAACAAGCCAAAGACACAATCATTTATACATTTCAGCATGAACACTTAATCTTGAGTACATAACATCTCTGAATACATACTAAAGTAACATGCATATTCATACAAATAAAAGAAAATACGAAAAATAAGTGTGCTCACTACATCCCTGCACTGTCACACCATCTTACTTATATATTTTGTCATTGAAATGATACAAGTTAAACAGAAAGTGATCATTCATAAAAATGGAAACCACACCCCTATCGCATGAACACTTAATCTTTGAGTACATAACATCTCTGAATACATACTAAAGTAACATGCATATTCATACAAATAAAAGAAAATAAGAAAAATAAGTGTGCTTACTGCATCCCTGCATTGTCACACCATCTTACTTATATATTTTGTCATTGAAATGATACAAGTTAAACAGAAAGTGATCATTCATAAAAATGGAAACCACACCCCTATCGTACAATAATCAAGCGTCTCTAACTTTAAATGAACTTAAATACGACTTCAATTTGTATGATCCCTTTAAATATGGAAATAATCCAAATAAATCAAATAATTTTACGTTTTACTCCAATTGTCATAAAATGTGGTCGAGAATTGATTTTTTCTTAATCTTGGAAGCAGTAATTACGTTAGACCCTAAAGTGAACATACATGCTAGGTACCTCTCCGACCATTCCAAAATTACCTTAAACTTTAATGGAAACCACAAAAACTATGCATTAAAAAGAGGATATAATTTGTCCCTAAACCCCAGTATTTTAACTAAAAAAGAAATAATTAATGAGATTCAATCTATCCTTAAAGTAAATCTGGCTAACATTACGAACCATCAGCTCCCCCCAGATATTGAATGGGCGGCAATCAAAGCTCAAATTAGGGGAATTTTTATTAAAAACCAACTTATTATAAAAAAAACTCAATTCAGAGAGGAGCAGGCACTGGAAACGAAAATAAAATCACTTGAACATGACCTAATAACTAATTTCAATACTCAAACAGAACTATTGAAATGCCAAAAGGATCTCTACCTTTTACATAATAATAATTTATCCTTTCATGAAACCAAAATATTAGCTAATTATGCTAATGATGTTCAAACTCCATCTCGAGCACTAGCAAGGATTATTAACCAAACCAAATCATCCTCTCAAATTTCTGAAATATTTTATGAGAACAAAAACCATACTAAAAATTATGATATTATTCAGACCTAAAAATTATGATATTATTCACAAACTTATGGAGATCAACTAATACTACCTTCAAAAGAAACCAGTAACTTTCTCCAAAACCTTAAATTCCCAAAAATAGATCCAAAACAACAAGAAAAATTAACTGAGCCAATCTCCATAGATGAAATAACATTAACAATCCAGCAAATGAAATCACATAAATCCCCTGGTACAGACAGTCTCACAGCAGGATTTTATAAAACATTTTGCCCCATCGTAGCACAAATTCTATTCCATATATTAAACTATATAATAAATAATAAAATTAACGATATACACTTTAATGCATCTAAAACTATCTTTATACTTAAAGAAAAGGCAGACCCTAAAATTCCAGATAGTTACAGACCCATATCACTATTAAATATTGATACCAAAATCCTAACATCTATACTAGCAAACTGACTAAAAAACTTAATGGACAAAATTACCTCCATCGAACAATCTGGCTTTATAGCATTTAGACAAACGAGTGATAATACACTAACACTAAATACACTAATCTCATATGCTAACCAAAACAACTTAAACATATATACACTCGTTATTGATGCCCATAAAGCCTTTGATAGAGTAAACATGAAATTTCTATTTCAAATTCTACCTTACTTTAATATACCCCAAAAATTTATCCAAACCGTACAAATACTATACAATAACCCCATACATCGTTATATATAAGCAAAACCTGGTCTAAAAGAATCCCAATCAAAAATGGAACCCGTCAAGGATGCCCTTTATCTCCGCTACTATTCAACTTATATCTAGAACCTCTTTTTTTAAATATAAAACAAAATGTCTGCCATAACCCTCCAATAATATATAACACCAAAATCTTCTTATCTGCATTTGCTGATGATCTTAATATTTACTGTAGCACACCAATTTCAGATATAAAGAAAATACTATCTGCTATTGAGTGCTTCTCGACAATATCGAATTACAAAATATGAACCTCAAAAAAACTAATATTTTCCACTTAAAATCCCCTAAACACTTCTCTCTCCTACCACTGGTAGGAAAAATAAAAACTGAAGAAATAATTAAATACTTAGGTATTACATTCTCTACAAACAACAAGGACTTTTACTCAAATAATATAAAACAAAAATGGAATGACATCCTACTAGACCTGAATAGATGGAAAAATCTAAGACTACCATTCTTGGCCAAAGTGTCGATAATAAAAATGAATGTCTTACCTAGATTATTATATATCTTCACCTCCTCCCAGATAAACATACCCAAAACATTTTTCAAGCAGATTTACACTGAATTTGCTAAATTTATCTGGGATCCTAAAAAAAAACAGAATTTTATATTATAAATTAATGACCCCCAAAAACAAGGGTGGACTAGACCTCCCAAACTTTGAAACATACTACTTAATTATAAACACCAATAGAATCTTGAGAATTGCGGAATACAACCCAATGGACAAGGCTTGGTACCCACACTGGTTAAGAATATACCATAACCATGCCAAAAGCCTGAATATAAACCCCAAAGCATTACCATTTCTAAACACCAACCTAATGAAATCCTATAATTTAATAGAACCTCTTAAATACTCCATTATATTAACACAAAAACTATTTAAATCATTAAACCTGATACAAGCCATGATGTTATTACAACCCTTACATAAAAACCCTAACCTCAACATAAACAATCAGACGTTAGATCTAAAACACTTCCCTTGCCTAATAAACATAACCTTACAAGACATATACCCATACTTGAATGGCTCGGTCCAAGAATTAAGAAACCAACTGAACCTCCCCAAATCATATTTACTGATCCTGAGACAAATTAAAGAATTATGTACGAGTCATCTCCATGACACTATTATTAATAATGAAGAAATAGTAACCTGTAACTTACTTTGGAAGACTCTCCTCCTAAACAAAAAATATACTTCATGTACTTACAAAATGATTAAAAACATTAAATTCCAGAAATATATACTCATATCGGACTATTGGAGGAAAAACCTTCCATCCACTGATGATCATAAATTGATTCAAGCAATCAACTTAACAATAAAATCTATATCCCTTCAAAAATTGGCTTTTATTCAACTCATGATATATAATAATGCATACTACACACCTACTATCTTACACAAATTTAACGCTAATAATTCCCCAACCTGCCCACATTGCAAAGATAAAACTGCTGACTTACTCCACATGTTCTGGAGCTGTAAATGTTTATTCAAACTTTGGAATTCCCTGAAATTGCAACTGCAAAAGACGGGCTATCAAACATCTACACTCACCTGGGAATTTATATTACACATTCTCCCAAATAACATATCCAAAAATCAAGCATTCATTCTGATCAATATTTTCCTCTTAATGAAACTTTATATAGCTACCAACTGACTTAATCCAACCAGGAATTCTTGGGAGAACTTTAGAGTATTGGCAATTAAACATATACTAGCCCATAAAATAATAATTAATAAAGGAGCCCAAAATATTAAATCTTACAAACTCTGAGAACAGATCTTTAATATCATACTGGCATAAATTACCACATATACACCTATTCCACCATAATTAAGAACTCCCACATCATCTCACATTCATAAACTACAGAAATAGTTATTTGCTTGTAAGATTTTACTTATATTAAGCATACAGAGATAACCTGTTTTACTCTGTTGAATTGTGGAAGCATCTATGTACATAGTGTAAATAAGATTATTGGTTTGATTAAATTTTTTTTTTTGTTTTAACCTGAATGCAGAACATTTGCGTAACATTCACTTATATCCGTTTGTATATGCAACATCTCAATTTCTCATCTGTTATATTGTAAAAACAAATAAACATTATTGAAAAAAAAATGGAAAGGATGTGATACAACATATTCAGTTCACATTTAAATGCATCGACACAACAGGTACAGGGTTGTAGTAGAATAAGCAAACCATACCTTGAACCAAAATGCTTTATCAAAGAGAAAATAAAATGATGAGTTTCATGTCAGCATGTCTGGCAAGTCAGGATAAACCTGTTAACACAGAGCAAAGAATCCTTTTGCTATCCTAGCATTTTGGAATGAATAGAAAAGACTATCCCAAGAAGATGCTTTCCTTCCTGGGAGAGAGGACAGAGTGACTGATATTACAGAAATTGTTGCAGGCAGTTAGGCAGGCATCTGTACATTAGAAGCAATTGATGGAAATCATCATGTTTTTTTTAACATCCTGCCCTTTTGCAAACTGAAAAGACTAAACTAACCTCTCTGGGATGTCACCTGAATGACTCTGTAACTCTTATCTTTGCCTGCACTGCCCAGTGGCTAACTGGTCACCTTTTATCATAATTTTCTTGGGTAATTGGAAGTGTCTGCATTACCAGGGGCTGTTAAGGTACTGAAGTGAAGTAAACTGGGATAAGAGGAATAGAGGATTACCATTTCAGAACATGTAAATGTTGTACATTATGTCAAACAGGTATGAGAAGTGAAAATGCTGAAAGAAACAAAGCAAACGTAGAAAGAGAATGCTTTAATCATATACTTTGCTTCAGAAAACATTGTGTGACTATGCAAGAAGTACTGTTCAGGGAAGATACAAGAAATTAATATTTTATTTAAGGAACAGTGAATATTTGTACTAGACTTCCTGAAGAGGTTAAAGGAATCAGAAACTGCGAGTGAGTTTAAGAATATATGGTGCAGGAATAAAGCACATGATGTGAAAAGTGGTGAGGATAAGAATCTTCAGAAAATAACATGCATATCAGGTCGGCTGTATGGATGTATCTGCTGTAAGATAAATGATGGCATCTTAGATTAAGAAATGGACTTACAATACTGAAATGGCTACCAGGAACAGGAAGGAAAACTGCCTCTGCAGCTGTTCTTCACAGACGGAACAAGGCATTGTGATGTTAGGGGGTATGAGTGTATCAGTATTACAGTGGTGGGACCTAGTGATAAGCAAGAAGGAAAAATCAAAATATGCAGGACTGTGCTGTTTTAGAAACAGTGTCTCCTTCCTCCAGGGGCTGTATGACACTGTCATTCCTAAACTGATCCCATGAAAGCACTGCCATCCACAGAGTTTACTAGGCAAGGAGGGAAGAGAAGTAGCTAATCGGGCCTTTTTTCAGTATTACCCCCACTCACACCTGCAAACACACATACGGATGGTTTAGAGCCACCAATCCACCTGCCACATGACTTTGGGACATGGAAGGAAATTAGAGTACCTGGAAAAACTCCAAGTTAACAAAGGGGGATATGCAAACTCTGCAATGAAGGCAGGAAATCCAATAACAGAAGCAGGGAACCTCTTGGTATAAGCCAACAGTGCTAACTCACTGTGCCGCTGTGCTGTCTCCACCATGGTTACTGAATATCAAATGCCACCAAACTGTTGCTTGTGAACCATAAAATCAAGTAATAAGTATTCAGAATGCATCAAGCTCAGGGTTTAAGGAGACAACTGATACCATAAGACAATGGACACTTTACTGTTTTTAGTGTTGCAAGGATGTAACACAAATGCAGACAAGGTGCTCTGTTGAGTGATGAGTATACACTTTGTATTAAAAGAAGCTTAGGTAACAACATAATTGCTTAAAAGTTTCTGCATTGAAGTTATTCAGCAGTTTGGCTTCAGTGAATGTGGCTCTGTTATTTAATTTTTTTATGCAGCTGTGGTGGAAAATTTTGTGGATTTTCATCCAAAAGAAACACCAGGTTAGTCTATGGATACTGGACAAAGATCCAGTGGAGGGGGAAGGATAATACATCCTAGCATCTGCAAAATTATATCATTCCTCATGCCTGAATGAAAATTTAGAGAAATATAAGCTTTTTTTGCAGGACAGTCCATAACTTCAGCTTATACCAAAGACTTGTTTTCATACTCTTGTTCATAGGTTCATAGGTAGGTACTAGGCTATCGGACCTTGGGCCTATACAAGCCTAGCCATAATGATTCCCTGGCTATTGCTTCCCACAAATATTTACTTTCCTGGACCACTGTGTAGCAGGGCTACTGATGTGATCCCCAGGGTGAAATTCCTATCTCCCATCCAATCGTCAAGGTTCCTCTTGAAGTGGGCCATTGAGGCACTCTGCCTAACATGTATGTGCAGCCTATTCCAGAGTATGGGGTGTGTCTGGGTTAGGAACCTATCCCTCCAGCATGTTCTATTCATCGTGAAGACAAGGTTAAGATCCCTGGAGCGTGTGGCTCAGAGGGATTGGGATTTGTTTAAGTGTAGCATGTCCAACAACTCTGGGTTTGACATGACCTTGTATGTTAGGCAGAGATCGTCTCTGAATAGGCGATATGTGACAGAGTATACCTGGAGTTTCTTTAGACGGTCAGCATTTTTGTGAGATATTTCTGCAGCCTTTCTAGTTGTTGAAGATGTCTTGAGAGGTACATACCAAGATATACAGATAATATCTAAGAATTTTAGTTATTTTGTATGATTTCAGCTGGAGCGACATGCAGGTAGGTGCGTGCGTGAATGGGTGTGCCTTCTTTGAAGGTTGGGCATCGGGCTGGCAACTCGGCACCATAAAAATCCACTGCCAATCATTAGTGGACCGGAGTTCCGCTGTGGCGACCCCTAACCGGGAAAAGCCGAAAGATGAAGATGAATAAAAGTTATTTCTTATGATTTATATTATGGTAAATCATTCCCTGTATTGCATGATCATTTCTGCAATATTTAGTGTTCTCATTTTTTCTAATATATCTGGTTATTTACTGTTTTTCATATTTTTTTCTCAAGACTCATGCCCGAATTAGGGCTTTCTTTGCAAAAGAGGAACAGGTGGAAACACCTATTAAAGATAATGTGGAGTAGCAGTAATGACTAATGTTGTGGCAGCCTGTTGGTAAACTACTCTGTACTGCTTTCCTTGGGATCATACTTCACTGCTGACACCATGGTTAGGATGGTCCATTTTGATCTTCAAGTTCTGCTGTTTCACTGTTCACCCTTTGAACCCAGTAACACAAAATTAGTCTGGATTAGGAGTTGCTGAAAGCACTTTTTACAGGGCATTTTGGAGCAGTTTATTTTCTAAAATGTCAGCAGAGGGCGATATTGTCATTCATACAGATAGCATTTAGTAGTATCTAAAAGAATCAACATTTTAAAACCAAAATACCTTCTACACTGCATTGTGAGTCTGTGTTGCAACCATTTCTTTTTTGGAAGCTTTTCTTGTGAGTATTTCTTTTTTGTAATCAGAGACTAATTCCTATCTTTTCTTCATCTGACCAATAAAATTATATCAAAGTAACTAATTTATTAGGGAGCGGCAATTTTTAACTATTGTTAGGTATAGAGAATAAAGAATTTAAGCTGGTATATTCTATTTGTAAGAGAATAAGTAATTTTGAGCTACAATGCATATCAGCATTTTCTATATCTGGGTAAGATTATACAGTGCAATATTTGAAGTCTTGAGAACATTTAACGCTTTGTGCATTAAAAACAAAGACACTAGATGCCTGTTTGCGTGCAGTACAGTGCAGATGTCACTAGATGCCTGTGTGACTGTGTGTGGTGCAGTGCAGATGTCACTAGATGCCTTTGTGACTGCGTGTGGTGCAGTGTAGATGTCACTAGATGCCTGTGTGGCTGCTTGTGGTGCAGTGCAGATGTCACTAGATGCCTGTGTGACTCCGTGTGGTGCAGTGCAGATGTCACTAGGTGCCTGTATGACTGCGTGTGGTAAAGTGCTGATGCATAAACTGCTGCTGTACTTATCCAAGCAGATTGACAGTTCACTTCAGACAAGGAACGCCATCTGAGGACATGCATCATGTATAAAATGCACCAGAAAAGTATGGGCTTCAATGTCACATCAGTAATGCCTGAGCTGTTTTCAGCAAGGATCTTATGCTTTATCAGCTGAGTGGTTTCTGTCTGTAAAGTGAGAAAGATGCAGTTCTTAAACCCTTCTGTAGTGCTAAGTTTTTAATATGCAATACGAGCAGATACTGTCATGGCACAAAAGGGAATCTACTAGTTTTCTTAAAAAGAAATAACTAAAATTGAGCTCTAATAATTTGATTATATGAAGAAAATATACAAGGGCCATCACCCTTCTAATACTCTGCTTTATACATCACTGTTCATGAGACGCTGAGTGTTACAGTTGACCATAATAATAGTAATTATTATAATAAATCACAGATTCTAGGTTTTTGATGTCCTTCAGATTCTTTTCATGTTTCATTTTTAAGTATATGGTTTGTGAGGGCACACAGCAGAACCCAGAAAGTTGTCCTTTGTCAATGGACACAGCCTGAAATGCAGCTTTTGCAAATCGGCTGTTGTGGACACAGAATGCAAGGCCTTTGATATGCAAAGGATTATATGTTGTTAACTGGCTAGAGTTTGTTCTGATGTTAAGCAAAGATTTCCAGTCAAGAGTGTAGAATTGTTTGATGATGATGTACCCCTCAACACACTCACACACACAGATAAAATTACATTTCACTCATGTACAGGATGGCAGAGCTACCTTCTGGATGATGTACATATGCAATATTCTGGCTTCTGTGCTTAACATTGCTTTTTCTTGCAAAGGGAATACCTAATTCCCAGCAGCTGTTCTAGCAAGCAGCCAGTGATAGTGATGACTTTTCAGCCTTGAACTGTCTGTCCTTGTTATTAATAAAAAAAAGCTTAGAAAAAGCACTGTTTTTGCAGTACTATTACTATCCCTTAATAAAGACAATACTGCCTTACTTGCCCTGCACCATTTGCATTTCACATTCGTATTCCTTCCATGTAATATACTTGGGTGTTTCTTCTACTGTATCAGTCACAGACCCTCATCACCACTGCTCAAAGCTACTTGAGGGTACCCAGTCTAACAGGTTCTATATCAATAAATATGGAAAATCATCTATATTTTAAAATATTATTGTTTTGTTTCATCCCTTCCACATTAGTGGTCTTTCAGTTACTTGTTTTGTTAGTATTGTCATCTTACATTGTGGACACACAGGAGTGTATTTAAACCCAGAAGGCATAACTTGAATAAAATAAAAACTATTCTTGCAAAGAAAATTATTCATGCAAGCTGAAAGTAAAGAAAATATCCATAGTCTGGGACCCTGATTTTCAGTTTTTCTGGGAAAATACAGTAATTCCAAAATTTGGACTATCTAATTATTAGAAGTGCACAACAGTTGATTGCAATTTGGCATTTTAGAGTAAAACATTTGTTCACCATAACTTCCATTTCTTGTTACATTTACTGTTTAGTCCTGTGTGCGCTACCTAGTTGGAATAATGATAACCAATGGCTTAACAGTTATAGGTATAATTCCTGCATTTCAGTTCATGCAAAAGGAATTTCATTGTCCTTTTATTCTCATGTTGCAGTGTTCATAACAGTAGGGAGGTCACTGCCCACAGCACTGGACATCCGGCCAGTATACCATAGTATTTGGATAACGGGTACGTGCGATGTTGCATGTCAGAGCCAGAAACTGACATCGGCTGTATATGTGATGCTGCACATACCCAACGCAGAAGTTCTCTGCTGCAGTGATCTACAGACTTCCAGTCGCCAGCTCGTGGAATCCAGTTATTCGATTATCTTCGGCTGTCCGCATTTCAAGCTAAGTACACTTTTGAGATTATTGTTTATACCTTTTTTTCTTGTATTCCAGATGTACATGTCAGCTAGGAAGGAAAAGTGTACTTGTGGAAGACAGATTCCACACAAGGACACGCACAAAAAAGTGTTTGTTTTGCTTGGGGGCAGGCCATGACTACAAGTCTTGTGACATCTGCCAGCCCTTTGTTCCCAAAACTTTGATAAGTCATCTGGCTGCTTTAAATATATATTTAGAGAATCAAAGGCTCCGAAATTTGGTGTTGGGTATGGAGGATGAGGCAGGTACCTCTGTGGAGCTGCCACAGAAGAAGGCCAAAAATGTTAGGCCCTATGCCCATGCTGTACTTCAGGAGTCCACTGACACTCGTGAGGCAGATGATACCCAGGGTCCCATTGGACATTGGTTTTACTCCTGGAACTGGGAACCATGGTGGAAGCCAATTCAGCAGAAACCCAGATTACGTCCACTGAGGTTGTTCAGCTGTCAGGCCCTGATGGTGAGGGGGGAGCCACGGCTTGTGGCGTTGGAGGGGCCTACTGCCGCTTTACCATCCACCCCGATGTCAGCTCCCAGACTGACTATTACTCCTGTTTCCTTAAAAAAGAAACAAAAAGAAATGCACAGAACTACAGAATCTACACCTGGATAGAAAGCCTTCTCACAGAACTTGTTCAATGCCTTCCAGACCTTTCAGTCTCAGGTGCCCCAGCCTTCCCAACCCCCTGTGCAGCCCTTGGAAGAGTCAGAAGAAGAATCCTCTTCCTCAGATGAATCCTTGACATATAGCTCCCAAATTGAGTCCCCCAAGGACTTTGCTACCCCCGAAGAAGACTATCTTAGCCCTGACTCTCCTGGAGAAGAATTTTCTTTTGGGGATACCATTATGATGATGAGACAGCATTTTAAATGGGAGGTCTCTGATGTGTCTGAGACAAAAAAAGAGGTATTTTGAACTTCTGCAGATGGACCAACCTTCTCTGTCTGCAGTTCCTCCTTTGCTTAGAGCTTTCCAAGATGCCTTTCAGGCTGTCTCTTAGGCCCCAGACTCTCAGCCTCCAGCTTTCAAACAACCTGATAGATTTGACAAGGCTCCCCAACAGGCACAATTCCTGATCAGGAATCCTCCTGCAGACCCTACAGTTATTGCTGTGTCAGCAGACAAATCCTCTAGGCAGTTACCCTCTACTTCTTTGTTCCCAATGGATAAAAATATCAAGTTCATGGACAGACAGGGGAAGAAAATCTATACTTCCTCCACCCTGGCCATTAGAGCTATTAATCTAATGCCCCACTTTTGTGGAAGCTCTCAATAGAAATCTACCCAAAGAGCAGAGACCTCCAAGGCAGGAACACACTCAACCACCACTACACAGCACAAACCACAAGATACATAGCTCACCTACACAGTGTGCCCCTCAACCTAAGCCCCAAAGGCAAAACAGCTTGCTCAATACACTAATCATAGGTGACTTGATAGCGAGGCACACTGATGTCCCACTCACTTATAGGTACATAGGTAGGTACTAGGCTATTGGCCCTAGGGCCTATATAAGCCTAGCCAAACGGTGCCCTAGCTTTTGCCACCCAAGAAAATGATTTTCCTGTGCTCCTGTCAAGCAGAGCCACAGAAGTGATCCCTGGGGTGAATTTCCTATCTCCCATCCAATCATCAAGATTTTTCTTGAAGAGTACTAATGAGGAGCTTTGTTTGATATTGATAGGTAGTTTGTTCCAGAGTATGGGAAGTCTCTGGGACAGGAATCTATCCCTCCAGCATGTTCTGTTTATTGTGGTGACAAGGTTTAGGTCCCTAGAGCGTGTAGCTCAGAGGGATGGGGATTTCTTTAAGTAGAGCATGTCCAACAGCTCTGGGTTTGACATAGTTTTGTATGTTAGGCAGAGATAGCCTCTGAGTAGGTGATATGCGACAGAGTAAAGCTGGAGTTTTTTTAAACAGTCTGCGTAGGGCATCTGTTTGAGGCCAGTAATCCTCTTTGTGAGGTATTTCCATGGCCTTTCCAGTTGTTGTAGATGTCTTGTGAGGTACATACCAAAAGGAGTGTTGTACTCTATAATGGGTCTAATGAGTGATGAGTAGAGGGGAACAATGACCTCTTTTTTCCTGGATGAGAAACCTTTTGTGATGAGGTGTGCCATGTAGAAGGATTTCCTGACTACTGTGGCAATGTGATTATCAAAGGCGAGACTACTGTCCACCTGTGTCCCAAGGTTTCTTGTCACACTTTCAGTGTTAAGTAGACTACCGCCTATGTGGTAGTTCATGGGTACAGAGTTTTTACCAAAAGGGATGACAATGCACATTTTGGCATTGAGCCTGAGGCCATGGCTTTGACACCAGGCTTCTGTCTCAGTGAGTCCCTTTTGTAGGATGTCCACATCGTTAGGAGTTTCGATTATGGCTCCTAGTTTGCAGTCATCTGCGAACTTTGTTAGCCAAAGACTTTCTGTGTTAGCCTGTACTTCAGAGAAGTAGATACCAAACAGGAGAGGACCTAGGACTGAACCCTGTGGTACTCCACTTGTCACTGGTCTGACGTTGGATTTAGAGTCTGCTACTTTCACAGTGCGGCTTCTGCCAGTGAGCCAGTTGGCAACCCATCTTGTGACATAGGGATTTATACCTAGTTTAGTGAGTTTATCTATAATTCCAGAGTGGGGGATGGTGTTGAAAGCCTTGGTGAGATCTAGATAGGCTGTGTGAACCACCTTACCCTCATCTATGGCTTTGGTGACCACTTCAAAGAAGTTTGTCAGGTTTAGGAGACATGATCTGCCTTTTACAAACCCGAACTGGGTAGGGTCCAGAGTTTGAAGATTACCAATGTCATTGTTTATAAATTCCATGATGATACATTCCATAGCCTTGCAGACCAGGCTCATCAGGCTAATGGGGCGGTAGTTTCTGGGGTCCATGGTGGCTCCCCCTTTGTGGAGTGGGGGAACTGTTGTTGTGCGCCATTCAGTGGGCACAAAGCCTGAGGTGAGGCTATGATTGAACATAGTACTTAGTTGGGGTGCCAGTTCGTTCTGTAGTTCATGTAGAACGCAGTCTGGAATGTTGTCAGGTCCCATGGATGGTATGTTCTTGGCTTTGTAGTGTGTATTTTTTATCTGTACAGCCGTGATTACAGGAACTTTGCATTCTTCCAGTATAGAGATGGGCCCTTTAGGGGATGAGAGAGGGGTAAACTCAGCACTGAACCTATCTGCCAGGATGTTGGTAATATCGGTTGGTTCTGTATATTTAGTGCCATTGTGCTGTAACTCAGAGCAGATCTGAGTGTTGCCATTGAGATTCTTGATATAGCTATAGAATGCTTTGTGGTTGTCTTTAGAATCAGTGGTGATTTTGTTTTTGTAATTAGCTTTGGAGGATTTTATGAGAGATCTCAGCTTCTTACTGAGGCTGACCATGGAGCTCCTTCAAGCATGGGATTTTACTCTTTTTTGCAACAGTTTCTTTCTTCTGTTGTAGAGTTTGTTTATGGCAGGGGACCACCAGACTGGCTTCCTTTTTTGGAGGATAGCATCTTGGTTCTGTTAGGGATTGCACAATCCATGCACTCACGTAAGTGCTTATAAAGTACAATTGTATAGGATTCAGCAGTTGTACCTCTGTTGTCCATCAGCATGGGTGTCGTGAAGTTTGCCACGTCTGTCCTAAGAAGCGTGAAGTTGGCTTTGGAGAAATTTTTTATGGTGGTTTCCCTAATGGAGGGTGGGGGTGTGATGTGGATGTCTAGGGTGATTTGCTTGTGGTCGGATCTGACCAACGAGGAATTGACCTCTTATGTGGAACACCAGTTGCCCATGTTGGTAATGTCCAGGTCTAGGATATTGCTGCCCCTGGTGGGGGTGTGGATAAATTGATCCAAGGCATTGGAATTTATGAATTCCAGAAAACGTTGAGCACAAGAGTTGGTACATGAGTAGTTTTCCCAGTTAATGGTGGGGTAGTTGAAATCGCCCATTATTAGGGTGTTAGGTTGTACCCTAATATTTTCCAGTGTATCAAGAAATGAGGAGTGGGAATCCTGGGGCATGGAGGGGGATCTGTAGCAAGCTACAGTTTGGATTGCGGTCTTGCCCAGAGTTAGTTGCACTTGGATAATCTGGGATGCATTATCCTGAGCAACTAGCCTGGAGGTGTGGATATCCTTAATGAATATGGACACACCTCCACCTTTAGTGCTTTGGTCCAGGTTAGGTGGCCGAAAGGTCTGGTATGAATTATAGCCTGGTTATGCAGGAGTGTTCTCTGGAGCCTTGAACCAGGTCTCTGTCACTGCACAGATGTCGATGTTCTCCATTTTAAGGAGTGCCTCGAGTGAGTGCATTTTGAGGTTTATACTTCTAGCATTAAGTAGCATTACCCTCAGATTTTGCTTGCTTGTACCTGTTATGGTGGTGAATTTGTCATTTGAATCTTGCCTAAAAAAGGCACGATAGGGGTGGCAAGAGCCTTAGCCAGTATCCGGAATCCCAAGGGCGACAGGTTCAGGCCATCTCTGGCAAAGGATCGTGGTTTGTCGATCATGTCATCCCAGGCAGACAGATACTGGATCCCCTTAAAATGACATCAGAAGCTTAGCCAATTGTTGAAGTCAATCATTTTGTCCTTGTACTGTAGTATTATTCTGGGTGATGGCAGGATGATACTCAGAGCTAGGATCATACCTGCCTGGAATACAAGATTGGACAGCTCATCCATGTCTCTTTTCATGTAGTCCAGGGAGGTATGTCTCAGGTCATTCACACCAACATGGGCAATGACAGAGTCATATTTGTACTTATTGTGGAGTGACCTGAGTGCATGCGTTATGTCGCAGATCCTGGCTACATGAAAAGAGACATGGAGGAGCTCTCGGATTATGTGGCCCAGGTAGTTATGACCCCAGCCCTGAGCAGCATCCTACCATCGCCCAAAATGATACCACAGTACAAGCAGAAAATGATTGACTTCAACAATTGGCTAAGTTTCTGGTGTCATTCTAAGGGGATCCAGTATATGTCTGCTTGGGATGACATTTATTTTATTTATTTATTTTATTTTATTTTACATTTGTTAACCGGGAAAGTCCAACTGGACACAAGTCCTTTTTCAATGGAGGCCCGGGAATTAAAGCTCCAGTTACAGCACATGTGACTAATTCATTAAATGATAAGAATTACATACATTTACATAAGAATAGAAATAACAAAATTAAGCTAAGATTGTTCAGTGAGCTGTACATCAGTAGAGGTATATTTACATAAGAATAAAACATAAATGATTAAGCTAAAGTTACTGAGTGAGCTGTACATCAGTAGAAATATCCAGAATGATACGGTATTATAGAGTATACTTAATTATCAGTATTTGGAGGAGGGAGAGAAGAGTTGAAAGAGTGGTAAAGCTAGAGAAGTGAGACTAACAAGAATAAAGAGAAATCTAATGAATGATTTATCTAGGGGTGAGCCAGAGTAAGACAGAGTAGGTTTAGCTTGGGGTATCACAATAGCAAACCTGGTTAGTTTGCAGGTATGTTTTTAGGGATTTCTTGAACTGAGATAAGGGTGTTGCGACTGTTAGTGGGCAGAGAGTTCCATTTTGTAGCAATATAGTTAGAATAGAGGGAAGCCCCTGCAGAGTTATTGGACTTAGTGACCTGAAGAAGCAGTTTGTTGTTGGAACATAGAACCCTAGTATTAGTTTGATGGTGTATTAGGTTTTGTAATGCAGGTTTTTTTGGGGGTGGTACAGTATCTTATAGGTTAGTATGAGCTGGTTATAGAGAAGGAGATTGGGGAGTTCAAGCCAATTTAGTTGTTTCAGGGCTTCACAATGGTGAGTTTTGTAGGGGCTGTTGTTGGCGAATTATGCAATTTTGTTAAAGCAGGTGTCAAGTTTGGATAATTCTTACTTCTTGAGGTTGGTGAGAATGGGAGATGCATATAGAAGTGTGGAGGTGAGATGGGTTTTTGTTATTTTTGCTCTGGTACTATTTGTGAGGAATGTTTTGGTTCTCTAAAGTCCCCATAGTTTTTTATGTACTTTCTTTATGGTAAGTGAGATGTGAGTATCGAATTTCATGTTGCAGTCAATTTCTATGCCTAGGAGTTTGGTATGTGTGACTGGAGAGATGGCAGTTTTGTTCTTAAAAAGGATGGTAAAAGAGGGTGGAAGGGGAGAAGCATGATTTGTAGGGCGGAAGATGAGAAGATTGGTTTTATTGGGATTAAGTATTAGGAAGCTGGTAAGCCATTTTTCTACAGAGAAGAAGGAGGCTTGTGTTTGGGCTTGCAGTTCTTGGAGGGAAAGAGAGGAGCAGATTAGTGTTGAGTCATCTGAATATTGGATGACTGCGGCATCTAGAGTAGAAGTATGGAGGTTATTCGTGAAGATAGAAAAGAGTAAAGGTCCAAGGATGGAGCCTTGGGGAACTCCAAGAGTGGCAGGTAATAGAGGTGAGAGTTCTTGCCTCCACTGAATTGCCTGCTGCCTACCTGACAAGTAGCTTTGGAAGCAGGACATGGAAGTATTACTAAGATTTAGTATGGATAAGGAGTTCATAAGCTTGTTGTGGTTGACCATATCAAAAGCCTCGGAGAGGTCAACAAAGACTGTGGAGACATATTTGCCATTATTTCTGTGGTTATTAACTGTACGTGTGCAGTTGTGGTGCTGTGGTAGGGTCTGAAGCCATGTTGAGTGATTGTGAGAAGGTTGTGAGAGTAGAGATAGCCATGAGTTGTGAGTGTACACATCTTTCTAATATTTTGGTCAAAGGTGAGAGTATTGCTATGGGGCAATAGTTTTGTAACTCTTTAGAGTTACCCCCTTTGTAGAGCTGTATAATATATGAAACTTTCCAGATTTCAGGAACTACATTTTCGGATAAAGAATGGTTAATAAGAATGGATGCAGGATAGGCAAGGGCATCAGCAGCTATTTTCAGGAATTCTGTTGGCAATTTGTCGGCAGCTAAGGTGATAGGTTTTAATTTTTTTCAGTAGTTTCTTAATAGAATCTGTAGAGACAGGTAGGAATGTTAAGCTTTCAAAATTGTTCTGATACATGGGTGGCTGGTTCTGGGGTGGGCAGCTTTGTCCATTAGCAAGAGCAAGAATGGATTCGGTGAAGAATTTGTTAAAGGATGTGGCAACACTGAGGGATCTATCAGTTACAGTAGGAGTGGGAGTTCCGGATTTTCCAGGATGGAGAATGTTATTAATGGCTGTCCAGAATTTTTTTGGGTTATTTTGGTATTTGGTTTATATATTATGGTAGTAGTTAATCTTATCTAATCCAATATATTTTTTTGATTTATTACAAAGTTCAAGATATAATTGCTTGCCTGTATGAGAACTGGTTTTGCACCAGTAGGCCCAGGCATTATCTCTAGATTTTAGAAGAGACCTAGTCTCTTTACTCATCCAGGGGGCATGGTTGGATTTTACCCTGATGGTTCTGTGGGGGGCATGGGAGTTTAGGATGTCTAAGAAGGTGGAGTTGAAGTATTGTACAGCTTCATTAAGGATGAGGTTTTTAAGGGGAGACCAGTTACAAGATTTTAGTGCATTAATAAAGGAAACTTGGTTGAAATTTTTCCTGTTTCTAATTGTCTGGTAAACAGAGGACTTTTCTTGACAGGTACAGTGTCTTATTACAAAAGTTGGGAAGTGGTCGCTTAGGCTGTCTGGGAGGTATCCATATTGACTGATTAATGTTAGCCTATTTGTCAGAATCCAGTCAAGTACTGACTGTCTTTTGGTGGATTTGTCAATTCTGGTGAGATGTTGGATGACTTGGGAAAAACTGTAGAGGTTGGTGAAATTGGTGGGTGAGTATGAGGTGCAGGTTAGCCAATCTATGTTGAAGTCCCCCAAAATGATAGTTTCATGTTGGAGGTTCTCAGATGCCCAGTGAAGTAGGGTTTCCAGTATGGGCATATTGTTCCCAGGAGGTATATAGCAGCCAATTATAGTGATACTTTTTTTGGGGTTAAGTATTAGTTTGGCAGTTATAATGTCTGCATTATTTAAATTTGGTGTGTCTATGTTTAAGTTTTCTAAGTTAAGTTGTTCTTGAGATAGTAAAGCTACACCTCCCCCTTTCTTGGATGTATGATCCTTTCATATGACATTATAGCCAGGTGGTAGAAATTCATTATTAGAGGTGCTGGGTTTAAGACAGGTTTCCATTAGTAGTACTAGGTCAGGGGAATATAGGGCAATATTTGCATGAAGGTCGTGGACTTTATTACTAATGCTTCTAACATTCATATTTAGTATGAGCAGGGCATTGAATTTTCTAAGAAGTTGGTATGATTTAAGAAATGTATTTTGGTTAGTTATTTGGGTGCTGTCATCAGTGAGGTCAGGATTAGGGTGAATATCTCCACTTAGAGAGAGCCTGGCAGCAATGTCAACTTTGGTTTTGACAAGGTAGGCTATGTAGTTGTCATACGTAGTGGATAGTTTGTTGGAATGGTCAGTTGGTATAGTGAATTTAATGGTATAAGGATGGATGTGTCCATGTAGGATGGATGTGGAGATGGGGAGATTGTTTGCTGAGAATACAGGGATTTCCTAGAGTTTCTGTGATTTAAAAAGCTTGTTTCAGCTACATATTGTACTTATTTTACTGCCTGCACTTTAACAAAGTCATTTTTGTGTTTAAATTACCTGTTTAACTGTTGTAGGCTACACACGCAAGTGTGATAGCCATTTATGTGCATTAAAAGTGTTTTTTTGATTGTATCTGCTTTGTTTTCTGAAAAAAAAAATATATATATATATACTTGTTTTCCTGACTTTCTAAGCTAGTATAGTCCAGTTTTCAGGTTAGTGCTGAATTCAGGGCTGTGTTACAAGTTTCTGTGTTTGCCCATACCTTACTTGGATAGAAGGAAGTTTCTCTGTTCACTGTGAGAAAGGGAGCTTTGAGCAGCCTATCTGTCCTTGGAGGAGTGGTTTCAGCCCAGAAAATAATAGTTTATTGGCAATTTTGGGCTAATTTCTATCTCTTTCATTTCACTGCTATAAAACCTGCATTTGCAAGGTTTTTGCACTAGTATACAGCAGCAGAGAGACAAAAGAAAGACTTTGGAGTGATTGTCATTTTTATGCATTTTCTTGCTGCCTTTAGCTAATTCCGCCTAAAACGCAGATTTTCTAAAGTTTCTCTGATTTAAAAAGCTCGTTTCAGCTACATATTGTACTTATTTTACTGCCTGCACTTTAACAAAGTCGTTTGTGTATTTAAATTACCTGTTTAACTGTTGTAGGCTACACACTGAAGTGTGATAGCCATGTCTGTGCATTTAAAGTGTTTTTTGATTGTATCTGTTTTATTTTTTTGAAACCCCCCCCCAAAAAAAAATATACTTATTTTCCCGCCTTTCTAAGCTAGTATAGTCCAGTTTTCAGGTTAGTGCTGAATTCAGGGCTGTGTTACAAGTTTCTGTGTTTGCCCATACCTTACTTGTATAGAAGGAAGTTTCTCTGCTCACTGTGAGAGAGGGAGCTTTGAGCAGCCTATCTGTCCCTGGAAGAGTGGTTTCAGCCCAGAAATTAGTAGTTTATTGGCCATTTTGGGCTAATTTCTATCTCTTTCATTTCCCTGCTATAAAACCCACATTTGCATGGTTTTGCATGATGGGCAGCACTGGTTATCTTGGGTATAACTATTCCCTGCTCCACAAAGTCCATTCTTCAATTTTTCCCTTGGAAATAGACAAACTTTCAACTTAAGCACTCAAACCATTCACTTCTCATCCCGGCACTTGCTCAAAACTCATAGCAAGCACTAATAAACCTTAGCACTAGACCCCCCTATATTGTAGAGAAGGACAAGGTTCTCTTTTCGACCTTACCAGCCAATCAAAACAGTTCACTGTACCTATCCAGGCATGTCCAAAGGGCAGTTTCAGGTGTACTCTCTAGTCCAGCTGGTGAATTTGAGCATTTTGAGGCAATGTTACAATTGCCTCATGTACACAGACAACCCTCTCCTCCTTCCACCAAACACTAATACATGTGGGAGATGCAATTATACAGCCAAACTGGAGGCTAAGCTCTCTCAACCCAAGACTGGACCAGGTAGTCAAGAGGAGAAGGGAATTACTTGCATCACACCACCAGTCTCACATAGACCTATGAAACCAGCACCGGCAAAAAACACACACAAATACAGGAAAACATACTCAGAGGCTCTAAATAAAAATCTGCAAAAGGAACAAAGACCTCCAAAGCAGAAATCCTAGCAACCTCCACCCTCCAACACAAACTATGAAACACATACTTCACAAAACCAGTGTGCCATGCAGTCATAGCCCTTAAGGCAAAATAACATACCCAACACACTAGTAATAGGTGACTCTATAGTCAGGCACACTGACGTCCCACTCACTAGGCTGAACAAAGAGAAGGTTACTGTTAGCTGCCTGTCAGGTGCCAGGATCCACCACATAACACAAGCACTCAGGTCACTCCAGAACAAGTATAAATATGACTCTGTCATTGTCCATGTTGGTGTGAATGACCTGAGCCATACCTCCCTGGACTACATGAAAAGAGACATGGAGGAGCTCTGTGATCATGTAGCCCAGGCTGGTATGACCCTGACCCTGAGTAGCATCCTGCCGTCACCAAGAATGATACCACGGAATAGAGAAAAAATTATCAATTTCAACAATTGGCTAAGCTTCTGGTGTCATTCAAAGGGGATCCAGTGTCTGTCAGCCTGTGATGACATGCTTGACAAGCCACGCTGCTTCACTAGAGATGCCTTGCACCTGTCACCCTTAGGCTTTTGAATACTGGCCAAGGCTCTTGCCACCCCCATAGTGCCTTTTTTAGGCAAGGCTCAAAAGACAAAACCACCACCGTAAATAGCACAAGTAACAAAAAACTGAGGGTAATGCTACTCAATGCCAGAAGTCTAAACTTCAAAATGCATGCACTCGAGGCACTCCTCAGTATGGAGAAAATCGATATATGTGCAGTAACAGAAACCTGGTTTAAGGCTCCAGAGAGCAGCCCAGCACTACCAGGCTACAACTCACACCATACATTTCAGCCACAAAACCCAGACCGAAATGCAAAAGGTGGAGGAGTATCTATATTCATCCAGGATACCCATACCTCCTGGTTAGTGGCACAGCACGATGCTTCAGAGATCATTCACATGCAACTAACAATGGGAAAATCTGCTATTCAAATTATAGCTTGCTACAGATTACCCACCATGTCCCAGGACCCCCACTCCGCATTCCTGGAAACACTGGGAAACATAAAGGTCCTACCAAGCACACTGATATTGGGTGATTGCAATTACCCAAACATTAACTGGGAGAACTACTCAAGTATAACATTTCCTAGAATTTATAAACTCAAATGCCCTGGATCAACTGGTCAACACCCCCACTAGAGGTGACAACATATTGGACCTGGTTATCACCAACATGGACGACTGGTGTTCCACACCAGAGGTCAACCCCTCGCTGGTTAGATCTGACCATAAACTAATCAGTCTGGATATCCACAATCCGCCACCACCCCTGCTCAAAGAAACCACTGTGAAAATTTTTTCAGAAGCAAACTTTACATTACTTAAGACTGAGGTGGGAAGTTTCAAAGACCCCATGCTAAAGGATAATGCTGTCCAAGCTGCAAAATCCTTTACTGCTGCACTCTACGGGCACCTACAAGAATGCATGGATCGTGCTATCTCAAACAAAACCAAGACTCACTCCTCCAAGAAAAGGAAATCAGTCTGGTGGGCCCCTGCCATAAACAAGCTATACAATAGAAGGAGGAAACTAGTACAGAAAAGAGTAAAATCCCAAAAAGGGAAGACATCCCTGATCAGTATCAGCAATAAACTACGTTCCCTCATAAAATCATCCAAGGCTAGCTTCGAAAGGAAAATTGCCATGGACTCCAAAGATAACCACAAGGCATTCTTTAGCTATGTCAAGAACCTAAGTGGCAATTCTCAGATCTGCTCGGAGTTAATGCAGAATGGCACAAAATACATTGAACCGACTGATATAGCCAACATCCTGGCAGACAGGTTCAGTGCAAATTTCACCCCCCTCTCACCCCCAAAAGGGCCCATAACTATAACAGAAGAATGTAGTGCCCCTGAAATCACAGACACTCAGGTTAAAACAGCCCTCCCCAAAGTCAAAAACACAGCATCAATGGGACTGGACGGTGTCCCAGGCTACGTCCTACACGTGCTCAAAGATGAACTAACCCCTCACCTAAACACACTGTTTAAACTCAGCCTCTCCACAGACTATGTGCCCACAGAGTGGTGCACAGCAATGGTTATTCCACTCCACAAAGGTGGAGCCACAACGGACCCCAGGAACTAGCGCCCTATAAGCCTGACTAGCTTGATCTGCAAAGCTATGGAGCGCATCATCATGGATCTCATTAACAGAGACATTGGGAACCTCCAAACACTGGACCCTACCCAGTTCGGCTTTGTTAAGGGCAGATCATGCCTCCTAAACCTGGTGGACTTCTTTGAGACAGTTACCAAGGCTATAGATGAGGGAAAGGTCATCCACATGCCCTATAAGCTAGTCAGGCTTATAGGGTGCTGGTTCCCGGGGTCCGTTGTGGCTCCACCTTTGTGGAGTGGAATAACCATTGCTGTGCACCACTCTGTAAATAAATAAATAAATAAATAAAACTGACTGTTGTAGCCTTGTGTCCCCCCCCCCGATAGTACAGTAATCCTAACTGTCCAATAGACAGTATATATTTAATTCACATCCCTGTGACTAAATTAAATTAACCATCAAGCAGCCCTCTCAGTTCTTTCTGCCTTAGTTTGTATCACTTGGAGGATTACCTGCTTATTTGCATCTCTATCATTGCTAATGTATCTCCCTACTCTAATCTGTGCACAAACTGGTTACTAATCAGCAAGTCAATGTAAAGACACGCTCCCAACCATAATAAACTTTGCTGTCTCTTCTCTCCTTCACTTTACAGGTAGTTTGAATTATTACTTACCCTCTCTGAGGCCTTCACTGATTTCCACTGATTGCCTCTCTGGTTTCTTTGCATTCCACCTGGTTTACACCCCTTGTGCTATCTCCCTCCCCCAATACAAAGTCTATATTAGAATCCTGCTGAGCATGGAGCCATCTTTAAATTTCTAGTCTCCCACCAGGACACAAGTGCTTCCAGCAATTACATTCTGCTAGCCGGTAAACCATTACCTTTGTTGGCTCTGGCTCTGCCCCGCTCCGTTCGCCCTCGCTAACACTTGGGCTCTCTCCGCTCCCCTGCCCTGCCCCCTATTCCCTCCCGCCCCCACTACCTCTACATTTATAGTAATCATAGCCACACCCACAGCTCACCCTCACATCACCTCCACCAATCACAGCTCCTCAAGTCATATCACATTAAACCACACCAACTTGCTCCACACAAAATACTCCCAATCACTCTCATTCCCACTAGGCATTTTTGCATCACCCACACTACTTCCCCATCCACATATAGTGCAACCCTATAATTCCTATTCAGACCCCCACCTAGAAACAACATAAACTTTATAACCATGACTATCACACAACTAAATCTAGTCTGTCTTCTCATAATTCTTTACAACACCACAAGTTATCACTCTAGCAATATCCCTAAACTTAGTAGCACAACACTGCATTATGCACTCTCATACACAGACACCACACATTATAATAATATCTGCCCACACTTATTCAAGAACTACATAACGGACCAATTCAGAACTAAACACATATGCTCTCATTCCTACTCCAAAAAAACACAATACTTTCTCACACTCCTCACCAAACTCCAACATCTGTATAACCATTTTAACTCCAGGCTCACCATAAGTGGGGATATCCACCCCAACCCAGGCCCAAATCCATCCTGTCCAACACAAACTGCTCAAACACAAATGTCAGAACATAACACCCCACTTTCTTCATCCCTGGGCAAATCAACAACAGCAGCAAAACCAACCATCTTTTAATGCTAAATATTAATAGTAGAAGTATCAAAAATAAAATACCTGAACTCCAGGCCACAATAGCACACTACTCCCCAGACATAGTTGCTTTAACAGAAACCTGGCTAAATAAAAACATAGCTAACTCAGAAGTTCTCCCTACTGGCTACAATATCATTAGACAAGACAGACCACTTCGTAAAGGGGGTGGAACTGCCTTACTCTATAAGTCCAACAACTGTCCGTCAATTACCAAACTCCTACCCTCCCCAATAATTGGGACATACTTATCTCACAACTTCAACTTCACCCTAAAAAGGTCATCACCACAATTGTGATCTATATTTCACCTGGTAATACACCTGCTAGCCTTGAAGTCTTCTTATCCTGGTGTTCTTCCACATACTCACAAGAAACCCTTATTCTGGGGGACTTTAACCTAGATTGGTTCACCTGTATATCAGAACCACCAAGTAATCTAATAAATCTCCATGGCTACCAGCAGCTAGTCCAAATTCCAACTAGGTGTGATAAAAAATCTAAAAGGGAATCCATCCTTGACTGGGTCCTAACTAGCAACCCCACATTGTACCCTCACACAGGCAGTCTCCCAAACACCTTAAGTGACCACAACATAATATACTTTATACGTAGTAGAACAAGCATATGCAAAACCACTAACTATATATCCACTAGAAACACAAATAAATCTCTCCTGAGGTCCTCAACACTTTACTGTGTAACTGTAACTGGACCCCCCTAAAAACCCTCCCACTTGACCAGGCTGTAGCATATTTCAACAAAACATTTCTACAACACCTAGACACTGTCGCTCCATTGCGCAAAATCAAGGTTAGAACCTCTACAAACCCCTGGCTCAGTAAAGAAACCAAACAAATCCTCAAGTCCAGAGACACTGCCTGGCTTTACTATCAAAAAAACAAAGAAACACAAAGCCTAACTAAGTACCAAGAACTGCAACTGCAAAAAATGCATTAGGCTGGACAAAAATCCTACTATACAACATTACAAACTAAATACCAACACAACCCTTAAAAATTTTGGCAAAATGTAAACCAGCTACTAAAACCCACCCAAAAGGGTGACCCCAAACCAACCACCCTGACACTAAAGTTCCCATCCAAATACAATTCAACTCCCACTTAGTGAACTCAATTCTATCCTTAGTATCACAGGACAGTTCCTTCCTCACTATCCCCCAACACAAATAACACTAATACAAGCTTTACCCTCAAAACGGTTTCCACCACTTCAATCAAAAGCATGCTCTCCAAACTAAAAACCTCATCAACAGCAGCCGACCTACTCCCCAGCTATTTCTTGAAACTTACAGCAGATGCTATTGCTATCCCAGTCTCCACTCTCATAAACAGATCAATTGTTGAAAACTATGTGCCCAAACTCTGGAAAATATCCTATGTTACACCCATACATAAAGGTGGGACCTCCACTGAACTTAATAACTACAGATCCATTGCTTTACTCTCCCCCCTGGCCAAAATCCTAGAAAAATGCATCCATACCCAGATGCTAAACTATCTCCTAGACTGCAACATCCTGTCACCTACTCAGCATGGTTTCAGACCTGCCCATAGTACCACTACAGCTCTCCTCTGCTTCACAGACACAGTAAACTGTCTCAGAAATGAAGGCCTGCAAGTGTCAACTCTTTTTTGGATATGTCCAAAGCATTTGACACAGTCTCACACCAAATCCTGCTAAACAAACTAAACCAATATCATCTATCTAATTCCACTCTTACCTGGTTCCAAAGCTACTTAACTGACAGGTACCAAGCTGTGAAATGGGAAAATTCTCTCTCTCCTCAGCTGCCCATAACTATAGGAGTCCCACAGGGTTCTATCTTAGGACCACTACTATTCACAGTCTTCACAAATGACCTCCACACCTCCACACAGCATGCATCTATAATTCAGTATGCAGATGACACTACCTTAATCTGTGCTGCACAAAACATTCCCACCCTCCTGCAAACAACTCAACTAGCATTCTCTGACGCTGAAAACTACCTTACCAAAGCCCAACTTATCCTCAATCCAAAGAAAACTCAGCTTATGATTATAACCAGTTCTAACAAAAACACTAACAGTCAATTCACTATCTACTCCACAAATGCTACTCCAATTGCTCCAGTGGCACAAGCATACCTCTCAACCTGGAAACATCAAAATCAAGGGCCGGCCCAAAATAGGTACAAAAATGTACGCTTTGATTTAACATCTAATTTGCACATGATTATTAATTTCCCCCACCCAATGGAATTGTGGGATCTGGACAAGGCCAAAAAAAATACAAATCAAATCTGTACGCTGATTAACATCTTGCATGCATATAATTATTAACCACCCACCACAATGGAATTGTGGGATACCAACTTACTGGCTTATTTTTATTTGCCATAAACACTAATGTATATACATACAACTATTTTCTACAATGATTATTTATTTTTATTTTTACATTTGCAGCACAATAATGCACAAACACTAACAAACATCTGCCACATTCAAAGAAAATACATGCTGTTTTCAAATCATTGGCCCTGCACACAAACAAGAAACATACATGTGTTCTTTTTCTTCCCTCTCCCTTTCTCTCACCAAATCCAGAATGCTCCTTCACTTCCCTCACTCAGCTCTTCCCTTACAACTTTATGTCTGGAACAAAACTGATGAGAGATGAACTAACACTGGTAAAGCAGGTAAGACGTATAATAATTTGACAAGTATGTTTAACACATGAGGTTCATACTACTGTTCGTACCCTTACAACCTCAGCATCTTGTGTCAGCGATCTCCATATAGAATACAGTACAGTAAGGATACCCTACAACATCTGCTGTCAAGTGAACATCAAGAGTATACTACATTTCTGTTAGTGGAAAAAGTATTTTAATTTTTTCCATGAATGTTATTTTGCATTGTTAGTATGTGCAGCTACATTAAAAATCAAATAATGCAGGTTTTGTTTGCACTAACTAGATAACATTTCCTTCTTGTTTAAAACTTTTGACTGAAGACTCAGCAAGACAGGAAGCCCTTTTTTCCTTCCTTTCCATCAACTGTCATTACACAGTCACACACAATCTTCCACTTCTCAGAAAGAAAGAAAGAAAAATGCTTTACTAGAACTTCTCTGTCTCACTGCCTCCTTCTTTATTTTATTTTTTGTTGTTGTTGCAGCTTAATTCCCTCCCACCGACCCCATCTTTTTGTTGGTAACATCAAACATGGCTCATGTTGACTCATCACACACACACACACACACACACACACACACACACACACACACACACACGCACCTTACCTGAACTTGTCCGTTCCACTCCCGGCGAGCCCTCAATAATAACCCATTTATAAAGTGTGTGTCCTTCGCAGGCAGCAGATCCATTTAGGAAAAAGTCGTTATTTTAATTCCCCGCACGCATTCAAAAACACACTGGCAATGCATGCACAATGTAATGCTGAATTTCGATGGTTTGATGAGCTGTTGATGTCGCATGCGCGGTGAGTGATCCACACACATGCAGGAAAAAAAAAAAAAAAAAAAAAGCTGGGATCGGGGGAATGAAAGGTGCCACTGGAATGGGGCCCCCATTTTTTGACCCCAAAACTCGGCAAAAAACGGATAATTCGGGACGGTTGGGAGGTATGGGCACAGGCTAAGCTATTGGGAATAACCATAGACTCCCACCTAAAATTTGATAGTCATCTGAACTTAACTATTAAAAAAGTACATGCCAAACTGGGGTCACTCTACCGTATCAAACCATTTCTTACCAACAACACAAGATCAGCCATTGCTCGCTCCCAACTTCTATCCACCCTACTCTATGCATCTCCCATTCTGACTAATCTCAACAAAACTGAACTAAGCAAAATGGAAGCTTGCTATAACAGAATTGCCCGTTTTGCTGCAAATTGCTCATATAGACCTCATCACTGTACTGCTTTGAGACAGCTCCACTGGCTTGAACTGCCCAACCTCCTAACCTACAATCAGCTCTGCCTCTGTCATTCTATCTATTACCTCCCCAATAAGTGTTCTGCCCTCAAAAACCTAGTACAACGTCACTCAGCCAAAAGGCCTCTTAGATCATCAAGCAAACTACTACTAGAAGTCACCAACAGCTACAATAACTTTGGAGATGCACTATATAGTAGTTCGGTGGCTAAAAAATGGAACTCTGTCCCTACTAGCATTCAAAACACATCATCCAAAGCCTCCTTTAAAGACCTCATCAGGCAACATCTTAAGCAAAGTTGGCAGTGCCATGATTGCTCCCCAGGCTAGTGAAAGCGGATAACATATGCATACTAAATCTAGAGCAATTTATAATAGTTTTTCAATCTTACTCACAAACACTGGCTAATCTACAATGTATGTACTGTACCTGTGTACTATGTATGTATTCTACCTACATTCCAAAGTTCAGCTGTACACCACAAATCTATTACTTACCTTTATTTTTAAAATTAATATCTTTTTTGATTGTTCTCTCCACTGTAATTGTTTGTTTATGCCGCATACCACTGTAAAAACATGTCTCTTGTAATTTGTGTGTATACTGATTATGTCTAAATAACTAAATGTGTCTGTAATTTTTCTTTGTGGAGCTTTTCTCCCCGGGCCTCTGCTGAAAAAGGGCCTTTTCGGCTCAGTCAGACACCCCCGGTTAACAAATGTAAAATAAAATAAATAAATAAATACTTAGACCTCGCAAAGGCCTTCGACACTATTCACCACTCAGGTATTATAGACAAGCTCACCAGCCTGAACATAAACCCCTACATCACGAGATGGGTTGCCAACTGGCTCATGGACAGAATCCACATGGTAAGAGTTGCGTGAGCTAGGTCTGACTCTAAACCGGTTGCAAGTGGCATTCCCCAGGGCTCAGTCCTAGGACCTCTCCTTTTCAGCATATACTTCTCAGGGGTACAGGCAAGCACTGGAGGACTATGGCTGACCAAGTTCGCAGACGACTGCAAACCTCACCGCTATAATTGACTCTCCGGCTGACACAGACATCCTCCAAAAGGGTGTCACTGAGACAGATACCTGGTGTCAAAACCATGGCCTCAAGCTAAATGCCAAAAAGTGCATAGTCATCCCTTTTGGAAAAAACAAAGTACCCACAAACTACCACATAGGTGGTAGCCCCCTAAGTACAGAAGATGTAATAAGGGATCTGGGGACCCAAGTAGATAGTAACCTCTCCTTTGATAATCACATTGCCAAAGTGGTTAGAAAATCCTTCTATGTGGCCCACCTAATCACAAAAGGGTTTGCATCTAGATTGAAAGAGGTCATTGGGCCCCTCTACACATCACTCATCAGACCCATCATAAAGTACAATGCCCCATTTGGAATGTACCTTACAAGACACCTGCAACAACTGGAAAGACCACAGAAGTACCTCACCAAGAGGATCACTGGCCTCAAGCAGATGCCCTATGCAGTTCGACTGAAGAAACTCCAGCTGCACTCGTTTGCATACTGCCTACTCAGAGGTGATCTCTGCCTGACATACAAGGCCATGTCCAACCTAGAATTGATGGACGTGCTCCACCTAAAGAAAATCATATCCCATTGAGCCACACACTCCAGGGATCTAAACCTCACCACAACAATAAATAGGACGTGCTGGAGGGATAGATTCCTGTCCCAGAGACTTCCCATGCTCTGGAACAAGATTCCAATCTACATTAAGCAGAGCTCCTCGCTAACACTCTTCAAGAGAAACCTTGACTTGTGGATGGGAAACAGAATGTTTACCCCAGGGATCACTTCAATGGCTCTGCTGGACAGAGGCACAGGGAAATAATCTAAGGGGGTGGCGAAAGCCAACACATTCCGTCTAGGCTTATAAATGCCTTCGGGCAGATAGCCTAGTACCTACCTATGAACCTATGAGTAGTAGAGGTGGCCTCATGAGGTAGAGCACTGGAGTGGAAATTGTGATTAGTGGTAATGTGACTTAGTAGTAGGAGAGTTGTTAGTAGTATAAATGATGTGAAAATATTTGTGTGGAGTATGACTAGATGGTAATGATGTAATATTAGTGTAGCTATGTGTGATGTTTGTTAGGTGTGGGTATTGGATATAATGGCTATAGAATGCAGAGATTAGAGGGAGGTTGGATGTGGGAGTGGTCTCTGGAGTGGTGATGTGACTGTTGAGTATTGTGATTGGGAGGAGGAGGAGTGTGGGAGTGTCCTTAGAGTGGTGATGTGAGTGGAAGGAGGTGGGCAGTGGGAGTGGTGTCTAGGGACATGATTGACATACCTTGATGCTTTGCCAGAGATGGCCTGCATCTGTCACCCCTGGGTTTCTGGATACTGGCTAAGGCTGTTGTCACCCCTATAGTACCTTTTTTAGGCAATGTTCCAAAGACCAAATTACTACCATAACAGCTATAAATAAATGCAGTGTGAGGGTCATGCTGCTCAATGCTAGAAGTCTAAATCTCAAGATGCACTTGCTCAAAGCACTCCTCAAAATGAAGAACATCGACATTTGTGCTGTAATGGAGACCTGGTTTAAAGCTGCAGAAAGCACCACTGCACTACCAGGCTATAACTCATTCCACACCTTTCGGCCCCAGAACATGGACCGAAGCTCCAAAGGCAGTGGTGTCTCCATATTCATAAAGGATATGCACACCTCCAGACTAGTAGCCCAGCATAATGCAGCTGAGATAATTCAGGTACAACTAGCATTGGCTAAGATGGCGATTCAGGTCATAGCCTACTATAGGACCCCAACCATGTCCCAAGACTCTTACTCCATGTTCGTAAGCACCCTGGAAATGATTAGAGTCCAACACAACACTCTCATACTAGGTGACTTCAACTACCCCTCCATGACTAGGAAAACTACTCATGCACCAATACACTGGCCCAACACTTCCTGGAATTCATCATTTCAATGGCCTAGACCAGCTCATTCTTACCCCCACTAGAGGAAGCAACATCTTCGACCTGGATATTGCTAACATGAGCAACCATTGCACTACTGCAATAGTCGATTCCTCCCTGGTTAGATCCGGCCACAAACTAATCACCATGGAAATCAACATTAAACCCAAACCCACAAAAAGGTAACCACCATGAAAAATTTCTCCAAAGTTGACTTTGGGCTCCCAAAAACAGAGGTGACTAACTTCACTGCACCCATGTCAATGGAAAATAGATGCATGACTGCCGAATCATATACGTACAAACACGTACATAAATGCATGGAACTAGCCATATCCAACAAAACCAAAACGCTCTCCTCCAAAAAAGGAAGCCAATCTGGTGGTCCCCAGCCATTAATAAATTCTACAACAGAAGGAAGAAACTGGTGCAGAAAAAGGTGAAATCCCAAGAATGGAAAAACTCCCTTATTAGCCTCAACAAAAAGTTGAGATCCCTTATCAGAACCAATAAAGCCAGCTAAGAAGGCAGAATTACGTCAGACACTAAAAACAACGGCTTCTATAGTTATATCAAGAATCTCCACAGCAATACCCAGGTTTGCTCTGAGTTACTGCACTGGTACCTCCTATACTGAGCCAACAGATACTGCTAACATACTGGCTGACAGATTCAGTGCAACTTTACCCCTCTCTCCCCCATAAAATATGTTATACCAATGTCTTTTCCTGTGATATGTATGTATCTATATCTATAGTAAAATGTATCCTATCCTGTATTCTCTTATCTGTGGAGCTTTTCTCCCCAGGCCTCTACTGAAAATGGACATGTATCCAGCTAGACTAGCCCGGTCAACAAATGTAAAATAAATAAATAAATAAATAAATAAAGGACCAATCACAATACTGGAGGAATGCCAAGCACCCACATTACTGCAGCACAGATTAAAACTGTATTGTCCAAGGCCAAGAATACATCTGCCATGGGACCCGACGATATCCCTGAATTTGTTCTACATGAACTACAGATTGAACTGGCACCACATCTATGTGCCCTGTTCAATCACAGCCTCACCTCAGGCATTGTCCCTAGTGAATGGCGAACTGCTACAGTCATCCCTTTCCATAAAGGGGGAGCAACTACAGACCCTGGGAATTATATCCCCATTAGCCTGATGAGTCTGATATGTAAAGCTATGGTGCACATCATCATGAACCTAATTATCAAGGATATAGGGACTCTCCAAACTCTAGATCCCATGCAATTTGGTTTTGTGAAAGGCAGATCAAGCCTCCTCAACCTGGTTGACTTCTTTGAGTCAGTCATCAGAGCTGTGGATGAGGGCAAGGTAGTTCATACAACCTACCTCGATCTGGCCAAGGCCTTTGATACCATCCCCTACTCAGGATTTATTGATAAACTCACCAAACTAGGCATCAACCCCTATATCACTAGGTGGGCTACAAATTGCCTCACAGATAGAACCCATAGTGTGAAAGTAGTGGACTCCAACTCAGATTGCCACCCAGTCATGAGTGGAGACCCACAGGGATCGGTCCTGGGTCCTCTCCTGCTTGGCATCTAATTCTCAGAAGTCCAGGCCAACATGGAGGGACTCTGACTGACCAAGTTCACAGATGACTGCAAGCTGGGAACAATTGTTAACTCCCCAAGTCATGGCCTCACTGAGACCAATGACTGGTGTCGAAACCATGGCCTTAATGTTAATGCCAAAAAATGCGTTGTCATCCCCTTTGGGAAAACTCAGTTCTGACTAATTACCACATCAATGGGAGCCCAGTGAACACTAAAGCCATTATAAGAGATCTGAGGACACAGGTTGACAGCAACCTCTCCTTTTACCACCACATTGCCACTGCTGTTAGAAAGTCCTTCTATGTGGCACATCTGATTACCAAAGGTTTTGTATCCTGGAAGAAAGAGGTCATCATCTGTCACTACTCTTTCCTCATTTGGCCAGTCATAGAGTATAATGCCCCATTTTTCATGTACCGCACTAGACACATGCAGCCACTGGAAAGGCCACAAAAGTACCTCACGAAGAGGATCCTAGGCCTTAAACAAAAAAAAAAAACTTCATGTATTCTCTGTCTCTTATCATCTATTTAGAGGCAATCTCTGCTTGACTTACAAAGCCATGTCTGACCCAGCTCTCTTAGAAATGCTACATCTAAAGAAATCCAAATCCCTCCGCACCACACACTCCAGAGACCTCAACCTCATTACCACAATCAACAGAACATGCTGGAGGGACAGGTTCATAACCCAGAGACTGCCCATGCTCTGGAATAAACTTCCCATACATGTCAAGCAGAGCACCTCACTGGCCTTCTTCAAGAGAAATCTTGATGAGTGCATGGGAAATAGAAAGTTCACCCCAGGGATCACTGCAGTGGCTCTACTTAATAGGAGGCACTGGAAACTAACGTTGGGTAGCATGATGCCAGGGCACTTCTATGGGCTAGGCTTGTAAAGGATTCAGGGCCATTAGCTTAGTACACACCTATGAACCTATGAACCTATTATCAAATCCACATGGCTAAATTTGTCCTAGATTCATTGTCTAAGACTACTGCTCTAATGTCTGATGTAGCAGATTCTCCTGCCAAGTCTCATCTATCTGCCCTGCTCTCTACTATCTCTCAGGTGACCAGGCATTCAATCAAGTGCAGCTATGATACTGTAGAAGCATCATCCAAGTCTGCAGCATCTGGCTCTGTCCTCAGTAGGTATTCGTGGTTGAGACTCCAGCCTCTACCCTTGGATGTACAGGCCAAGTTACTTGATGCACCACTGAATAATAATGCCCTTTTTGGCACCGCTTCAGCTGACCTCCTTAAATTCCTCCAAGAAAAGGGCAAAGAGCTGCAAAATTTTAAACATTTGTTCATCTCGCCTATTTGTAGATACCACAGGAACTACCCACGAAAGACCAGTTTTGTAAGGAGGCAGTCCTCCCACTCTACTGCAGCCCAGTCTAAAGGACAGAGACATCCTAGGAAGCAAACCACTCCTAGACCCTCCACCACCTGAACCCCTACTTCCTTTTGGAGACAGCCTAACCCAGACAGAGCTCCTCCACTGTGACTCAAATTCTTTGCCCAGATCCACGCCCCTGTCCCTCCATCTAACCCTTTCTCTACCTTCCTGGCAGGAAATCACTTCAGAGACTTGTGTCCTTTCTGTCATAAAAAAATGGTTACTTCATGACTTGGTGGGTAGTTCCCCCCTTCCAGGGGACCCCTTAACCTCCATTAAATCAGCTTCTCCTTTTTCCTCCAATTCTGTACTAGCTCCTATCTCAGGGCACAATTGAACATGTCTCTCGGGATCAGACAGCCATGGGATTTTATCCAGAATATTTCTAGTCACGAGAAAGGATGGTCCTTGGAGACCAATTCTGGAGTTGTCCCTTCTCAATCAACATCTCAAGGTGCCTACCTTTAATATGTTCACCTTATAACATCTCTTACCTCTTACCCCTCACCAAGCCTTTATGTCATCTCTGGATCTGAGAGATGCTTACCTTCACATCCCCATTCACCCCAACTACAGGAAATTCCTATGTTTTTCAGTGGGTTCTTTACATTTTCAGTTTTCTACATTGCCATTTGGGCTCTTTACAGCTCCAAGAGTATTCACAAAATGTCTAGCCCTGGTTATCACCCATTTCAGAATGCAGGGCATACAAATCTACCCCTACCTGGACAACCTGCTAATCTTGCACCAGGAGTCTCACTCTCTATCCCATCACTTACACACAGTGTGCAGCATCTTGGAGGACCTAGGTTTCACAGTGAATCAAAAAAAATCCCAAATGACACCAAGTTAAGACCTTGTCTTCTTGGGGTGCAGAATAAGGATGGACATGATGTCAGCCTTTAACCCCTGCCAGGAGGTGGAAGCCATCACCCACTACTTCCAATCTGTCCTTCCTCTCCCAGCCATCTCACATTCGTATATATATATATATATATATATATATATATATATATACACATACACACACATATATATATATATATATATATACACACACACACACACACACACATATATATATATATATATATATATATATATATATATATATATATATATATGTAGATATATATATATGTATATGTGTATATATATATATATATGAATATATATATTTGGTGATATATATATATATATGCTGTTCACAGATGCCAAGCTGCATCTTTCACTGTAAGTATTTGGTGAGCATACTTGCGCGAAAGTGCTGTTCACCGAAGCAGCACTGTGCGGTAAGGGAAAATTCACTTTTCTCCACTGTAGTGTGACCTCAGAGTGAGAATATTAAAGTAGGGCGGGTGTGGCAGTGTGCAGCCCCCATATCGGGGGGTGCAGGGGGGCTTGCCCTCCTGCATTCAAGTAGATTTTGTGGGTTTTTTTAACATATTTTAATAAAAGCGCTTTTTCGATGAAAGCGCTTTCGTTAAAGTGTGTTTGGTGGTAATGGATTCGGGCTTTTGAACTTTCGTTCAAAAGTCTTAGATCCATATATATATATATATATATATATATATATATATATATATATATATATATATATATATATATATATATATTCATATGTCATCTTACATTGTGGACACACAGGAGTGCATTTAAACCCAGAAGGCATAACTTAACTATTTTTGCAAAGAAAATTTTTCATGCAGCCTGAAAATAAAGAAAATATCCATAGTCAGGAACGCTGATTTTCAGTTTTTCTGGGAAAATACAGTAATTTCAAAATTTGGACTGTCTAATTATTAGAAGCACACACTTGATTGCAATTTGGCATTTTAGAGTAAAACATTTTTTACCATAACTTGCATTTCTTGTTACATTTACTGTTTACTCCTGTGTGCATTACCTAGTTAGAATAATGATACCCAATGGTTTAACAGTTATAGGCATAATTCCTGCATTTCAGTTCATGCAAAAGGAATTTCATTTTTTTAATAATCACACATCTTTATCTATGTTCATAGTCATTTACATCCACCATTAAATGCACAGTAATACTTAACATTTTGCACTGCAAGACTGCTTTCTTTCCCATGAGAATGATGGCAGGACATTGACACAGTGATTTTACTTGCTGGCTCTTAGCTCTTTGTTCCTCAGTTCCTGACAGGGTACCTTCTCTGCACTGTTTGCTGAGATCTCCCTGTGTCTGAGTGTTTTTAAACTAATTGCTCTGACATCTGCCATATCCCAACAATGTACAGTAGGGGTCTTGGTGATTCCCCAAAATTCCCACTACCGTGTGTGTGTGTGTGTGTGTGTGTGTGTGTGTGTGTGTGTGTGTGTGTGTGTGTGTGTGTGTGTGTGTGTGTGTGTGCATGTTTCCTTATACAGCTCATATGCTATTCAAGATTACTTTCTTTGCCTTAACAAAATTTGACCACTGCATTAGGTTCTATCTTCTTTGCAGCATTGAAATAAAGTTGGTATCACATATTGAATGAATGTTTCCATTTTTTGACCAAGAGTAAACCATGAACAGCGAAAAGTGCTGTAATACATTTAAGTATTTGAACTAATAGCCATAAGCTTGTCATATTGTAACACATTTAACATTGTATCCCCTAAAGTCTGACATGGCATTTGTTTTCCTCACAATCTGTATTGCTAAAATCATTGTGCCATTCTGCCAAAGAGAACCTTGCAAATTTACCTCATAATTACATTCATGTGACCAAATTTAACAATAATAAGGCAGTGCTTTATTAGATTCCTGAAACTGGTATGTACAAACTCTAGTCAGAATGTAATTTGTTGATCACTCCCAGATAAAATGGACAGTTTTCAGTGATTTGACCTAAAACTTATACAGGCTGAATGCGTCTTTACAGTATGCAAATGCTGACTGTACAGTGAATTTAAAATAGTGAGATTACAGGATAATCTATATTTTAGAAAGAGAGGCTTTGCTATAACTGTGCTGAAAAATTAGTATTAAACAGCTGAGTCCCCACAAATGAGTATCAGTTTAACGTAGAACATTTGGTAGCCAACGATATAGTGTAGAAATGTAGACAATTGCCGCTGTTACTATCCCACGTTCATTTTAATGATAGCACCCTCAAATCTTTCTTAATTATTTGACAAGTCAAACATACAGCTCATAGCTGTTTCTTTCAAACATCATAATGAATTGATATAAAATCGCATTATCTTTTTCGATTTGTTGCAGGGTTTAATTTTTCCAAATACTTAATTTTTTTTACATACCTTGATGGGAATTAACCCCATTCCTAAGTTCATGAAGTCAGTATTGCTTCAGTCTTTGATGTTAGCTCCTGCAGTGAGCCCAGAATTGCCTCCTTCTGTAATTCATATGAGGTTTCATGTATTGGCAGCATATTTAAGTACGGTTCTAAATCCTTTTGTTTTTCCTGTTGCCCCCCTACAACTACACGGGTATCTTTCTTCCCCATTCCTCTCTTTTCTGCTAGCATAGTCTAGTATTTTAAGACTGTGTGTCTCTCAGTATATAAAACAGTATAAGCAGTGGGTGTAGCAATTTCAGTGAGCAATGCTACTTTGGACATTTTTACAACAGTACTATATCTGGTTTTCTTGCATCTGTTTATTGAACTGTTGGTAGTGGTTAATCCCATGTAATATAAACGTCATCGCTGTCAATAATGCTTTGTGGCTCATGTCTCCAGTACTTCTATACTGTAGTGTTTGCACAATCTCGAGTGTAACAGTATTGCCACATTATTGTGCCTTTAGTTAAACAGACCATGAGTGTATCACACCCAGCAATAAGACTTGTAACAGTTTTTTCTTCATGAAGGACGTGTAACAGTTTTTTCCCCATGAAGAAGTAGCGAAGGTTGGAATTTATACTCTCCTGCCTGCTACCTCCTTCTTGCAGCTATTTGTTGATGATAGAAATCTCTTCTATTTACCTCATGTCCCTTCTTTCATTTTTAATCTGCACTTATTCCAGTTATGTCACTTCCCCTCACACTTTTTTCCATCTAATGTCCTTGATCTTTTTTTCTCCCCTCCATTTATATACCATTATACTTACTCTAGTACTTCTTAAATCTATCCGTAGCTTTTTTCACCCAATTTCTTTAACTTTGCTGCCCAAAATCTTTACTCTCTTTCTCTCCTACCAGTCCTTTGCTGTATCCCTCTTTAATCCCCCTGCAGTTAATTTGAATGTCCACTCAAGCCTTCCTTTCCTATATACATCCTGTCTCTTCTACCCAAACAAATGGAACCAACAACTAAACTCTACATCTCTCTTGTGCATCTTTGTCCAAGCTCTTCCTATCCCCTCCCACACCCACTTTACTATGGGACAGTACCACTGCATATGCAGCTGGTCAACTCCTATTGCAACACTTCTTCAACACCTATATTATCCTTCACCTGTTGTTCCATTTGCGCCATAATCCATCATCCTATACTACCTGTGCAATACCCTAAAATGCACTACTCATACAGGATCACACTGACATACCCTTCTAGCTACTTTCCATACCTCTTCCCAAAAGTCATCCACCAACTAATCCTCACTTTTTCCTTCCCCCAATATATCCTTAATTTTTTCATATCATTACCCTAGCTACCTCCAGGGTATTTGCACTATGTTATCAGCTTTCATACTGGGTTTACTTTTGGATGTACAAACGGCAGGCAATCAAGCCTTGTGTATTCGAAACAAAGTTTTCCAGAGGCAGAATGCTGATCCAGGTAACATTGAATACAATACAGCGAATGGGTAGTGTACTTCGATTATCTGAGTTCGGCATTCTGAGCAGAGATCGCAGTACAGTGAGGAACAGGGAATTAACCCATTTCTTCATTGTAGTGTGATCTTGGAGGTTGTATATATAATTTGCAGGGGGTGTGGGGGGCACAGGGAGGCTTGCTCTCCTGCAAAATAGTTAGGTACATGTACTGTTCACCATAGAGTGTACTGGTATGCTAGGGTGCATAGCATGGGTGACTGATGTCACCTTCTGCTATGTCAAATACATCAAACTACAGGTGTTGATGTATTCAGTTATGATTTGGCTGCTCTATTGATGCTCCATATTCGGCATTTCAGGTCGACATTTTGATCAGTTGACCGATGGACATACGATAGTAAATCTTCATACTGCCCTAACTTATTAGCTTTTACGCTCATACAATCTTTGCCTTCCCACCCTATCACCTCCGTTACATCTTGTCCTTTTCTCCTCATTGTCATCTTCTTAAAGCCCCCTTTACTCTCTTCACTGTCCCTATATACTTCACTAATATTTTCCATTCCATGCCAAAATGGAGTCCCACCTTATTCCAGTCTGTTCACAACCCATTTTCCCTTATTAAAATCTTCGGTAGACTTTATAAGCTCTTATCACCCAGTTACGTAGCACAATGCCCATCTCCTCCTCTTCCTTTTCACCTTGTTTTACTAAATTACTTGTTGAATTTTCTTCTTCTACTCCTTCTATCACTTTTCCCATAAACTTCTTTATTATTTAATTCCTACTTTTCCTTAAATATGAAATAAACCTCCTTATTTACCGACCCCCTCTTCTAAATTACCGATTTTATCTATTTTCATTTGCTGTCATGCTTTGTGCAATATTCTCTGCTGCTACATATCTGGTAAAATATGACACGCCCTATTCTCCCACCTACTGATTGTCTTTTATCCTGTCTTCATCAAACCTACCTCTTTTCCTCTTGCAAACAAACCTGTCACAAAATTTCTGTACCTCTGCCACCTTTCTATCCTGTGAGCACACTCCTAGCTAAATATATTACATCCCCACAAATTATCACATTAATAACAACGTCCTAAGCACAAAATCAGTTGTGAGGGATTTGGGCACCCAGATTGATAGCAACCTGACTTTTGTTCACCATGTTGCTTCCATTGTATGGAAAGCCTTCTACATGGCCCACCTCATAAGTAAAGGTATCTCATCCAGGGACAAGGAAGTCATAACATCCCTGTATTCTTCCCTTATAAGGCCTATTATTGAATACAGTGCCCCTTTTGACATGTACCTCGCAAAGCACATACAGCAGCTGGAGAGACCCCAGAGGTTCCTCACCAGGAGAATCCAGAGCATCTGACATCTACCATACACAGTCAGGCTAAAAGCCCTATCCCTCTACTCAGGTTCATACAGACTCCTCAGAGGTGACCTCTGTCTGGCATACAAGGCGATCATGGGTCCTGCCTTGATGGGAATGCTTGATATCCGCAAGTCAAGCTCCGGTCGAGTAACCGACACACGTGACCTCAACCTGGTCTGTGACATCAACAGTTGGTGGGACAGATTTGTGTCCCAGAGTCTCCCCCATCTATGGAATACACTCCCTCTTCATGTCAAGCAGAGTACTTCTTTACTCCTTTTTAAGTGTAACTTGGATAACTGGATGGGAAACACAAAATACACCCCTGGAATTCTATCAGTGTCCCTGCTCGACAGGGGCACAGAGTGCTGACTTGTCTAAACATGGGCTAAACTCTTGGCTAGGTTTATAATTGCCTCAGGGCCAATAGCCTAGCAACCTTTTATGATCCTATGATCCTATGTGGCAATACCATACATTTCACTACCTCTACCCTTCCCATTTGAGTAAACATTGTACATGATCATCTGTCTGACAAAACTCATAAGCTCTTTGTTATGCCTTCCCAATTTTTAGTTCTAGCCTCTTCCACAGTTTGAGACACCCCCTTTCCTAAGTATTTCTTCCCTCATGCACCCACTCTAGGCCCATCTTTCTCCATCATCCCCTCCTGGCTGCTCCACATTCTTTCACAGAATTGTACAATCATCTGCAGATAAATGTATTTTACTTCTTCTCTCTCTTACCTTTAATCTTTGTATCAGCCCCACTATTACAATGAACAATAAACCAGGTGACAGAGCACAACTGTATCTTCTCCCTCTTATCATTTTCACCTCTCCTAATTATTCCATCGATTCTATCACTTTTACCCACAGCCTTCTCTATAGCACCTTCATTCCATTTAACTAGCTAGTATCTCCATCATTGTACGGGAGTACATCAAAGATATATGAACTGACACTGCCAAAAGCTTTCTGAATATTTATTAGTACCACACTTACAGTCCCTCACTCTATTTTATTTCCCACCACATAAAATTTAGCAGTGTTCTCCAATGGTCTCAGTTATCTGCTCTTAGCGAGCCTCACATGCTCTCACATTGTCACTCTTCTCAATATCCATCCTTCTAATATCACTATCAAAATTCTTGCAGAAATGTTTGTATCTGAATTACACAAAGAGATGGGTCTATAATTTCTCTGGTCATCCCCCCTTTCCTTATATAACACTATTAAAGAAGATTCCCGCATTCAAGATAAATCCATTCTGGGCATAATATCATTAAATACTTTTGTCAGTCCTTTGATTTTTATCACCTCTGTTTTGTAAACGTCAATGGGTCACCAGTTCGAGGTCCCTGCTTTTCTTCTTTTTAAATATCTTATAGCCTGTACCACCTCATATAGCACAATTTTCCCATCTAATACCTTCCATTCCTTACATCTACTACTCATCGCATTCATTTTCTAAATCTATACCTTTTACTTTTTCCTTTGATATACACATTAATAAATGTTCCCAAACTCCTGCTTGATCTCTTCACGCCTACCCACACTATGCCTCTCAGTCATCCTCACTGTAGTCACCCATAGTTTCCTTCCTTGGTTTTTTTTTCACAAACATATTTTTTATTTCTACTTTTCCTTGAAGGTGCCGTATGCCACTGTTCTGTCTAGTTCTGCCTGAACCTTCGTTAGCATCATCTCTTTTATTTTCTCTGTTATCATCTGTAAATGTTCTTGAATGATAACTTCTACTCACTTAATGTGGTCTTACCATCTCCTTAACCTGTTGTCCATTTCACTCATATTCCTTTCCCTATATGTCTTTTTATCCCACTCCTTCCTTACAAGCTCCCTCCAAATCACCTTGATTTCATCACATTGTTTGCAACTAATTATTTCCTTCTGACTTCTGTTTCCCTGACCACCTACTCCAACATACTTTGATGTCACCTTATCTACTCTTCATCGTATCATACCCTGGGCTCCACCTGCATCCCTTCTCCTCCTCCCTGCCCCAAATTTCCTGAGTTAATAAATGATGATTATACAAAACAATTAAATAACCAACTCACTAGCAGATAAAACATTGTAGACCTTGTCCTTACCAATTTAGCCCCATCCTGTACAATGCCTGTAGGATTCCAGTCTTTGATTAAATTTGACTATACACTAGTGACTTACTCTGTTAAAGCGTCAGACATCAGAATGAGAAGGAGAGAGGTAAGTAGGGAGGTAGCTGAGCTAGAAATAGAGAAATAAGCCTTTCCAGTGATGTACACACAATAGAATTTATGTAGCAATACAGCAGTCAACAGGCAGCAGAGAAATATAACCATGCAATATACTGAAGAGAAAAGCATAATGGGGAATAAAGTCACTTATCAGCACTTCAGTAGATATCTTGAAGATAAGGTAGTAAAACCTAACATATGTGAGTGTTCATGTGCTTGCTGGACAACCTAAACTGATAGATGGCGGTAAGCTTTATTTCATGATAAAAATTTTTTTTTTTCTTATTCTGACTGCACATGGGTTAGTAGTGCATGTGCTTGCTTTATTTATATACTGTTATATATGTAAGTCCGCATGCTAAATTACTTATAACAGCATCTTATTCTGTTGCACCTTTTTATCATGTTTGTAATGCCTGCTGTTGTGGCTTAAAATGCTCAGGATGAGGAGACCAACAATACAGAAACATCTAGTGGCTAAAGTCACTTCCCTCTGTGAAAAGCAGATAGTTTAAAGCAGTATAAATGAAGAGCTAGCCCTACTTGTTGAGCTACCTATACCACAATAAATAAACTTGAACAGTACTATGGTGAGCTTTTGCTTACATCTGACCTTCTGTGGTGGTACCACAGTTTGCCAGTATACAGTGCCATAATATATAGATAACATACAGTACAGCACTACTGGGACTAACCTGGCTAATGTGTAAATCAGTGAGCTATGGCTGCATGGTGAATATAGGCACTCGGAGTTTGCCAATAATATATTAAGTGCCCTAGCAATTTTAAGCTCTCATTGGCTGCTTAGAAACATTACTACATTACAGACTTCACTTGACTAGTTTTAAACTTTTCTGCATTATAAATTAAGTAACCACTCAGAGCGAATAGGATGAATGGTTCACCCCAAAGAAGAATCCGACAAAATCCAAAGAGCATATTTAAAAAAAAAATAGATTTTAAGGTTTCATGTTTGGAAATGTAAACACTTGATTTCTGTTACCTTATTGGGTGACTGTTTTTTAAATATGGAGGGATGGGATGTGATTATGTCTGATGAAGCAATCTTTGTAGCTGCAAAAGCGCTCACAGTAAAGAAAAACTTTTATGTTGCTGCCCTTTGCCGTGGTTTGGTTCACTTCATTTTTGCTCTTTGGATTTTCTGCATTATAAACATCAGATGACTAATTCTAAAAAGTTGTATTCATAATGCATAATTTAGCAGTTATAATAGCCTAGCACTGCTCAGGTAGAATTAAAAGCAGTACATCTGAATGAGGTGAGGTGTATTGCAATGATATGTGTCCTTACCTCACTGAGTGCTGCTGATCCCATCATTGTAGAATGCTCATAAGTGCTGATAGACACACATTTCTGTTTTTCTATATGTCACAACACTTCAAAAACTGAAAGCACTTTCACTTCCCTATTATTTTACTATGTTAATCTGCTGAGTGGGCTCGTCAAGTACGACCTGACCAGTTGCCAGTGACTTGCACGATTGACAGATAAGAAACACATACCCTACCTAATCTGAGCATTATCCAACTCATTGGCTAAGCTGGCATTACAAACTAATTTATTTTTTGTTTTTCTGCTGTGCATTAGATAGCTTTATACCTGCCCCATGCGAACTTCAGTTCTTGCATTGGATTGAACTGTGCTAGCAGTTCTTTAAGGCTCTTCCTTGCATTCATATCCATCTCTTTGTAAAAATGTGTTCTAATATCACCTTTGAGTTACCTCCACATATATCCACATGTCTAATTGTTTTTGAACAATTCTTTTTTCAGCAAAGGTGCCATCATTCTGGGCTGTGCATATTCTTTTAAAATACTTGAAATATTCAAACATGTCTTTCAGTCTGTCATTTATTATTAAGTACTTTAACTGTACTTGTGTGTGTTTATTTATTCCATGTTTAACCAGATTTAGTCATTCTTTACACAATCTTTTTGCAGGAGATCATGTGAGAAAAATACACCTCATAAAATTACATATGTGCTATCAAAACTGCCTGCAACCATTTAATAATATACATGAAGAAAGATAAGAGTTTCCAGTTAACAAGTAATATAGATAACTGAGCATACTGAAAGAAGACAAGTTCCAAATATGCACTGCTGACATACTAGGAAAACACTATAAATATAAAATAATGTACCAGTAACCATAGTTAAACAATATGCTGTAATTTTTCATCTGCTATCCACTTATGTCTGCTGTAGGCTGCCTGTTGAGTTACACTGCAAAAACTGGGCAGTGTAAACAGATCAAATAGCCTTCTGTTAGCACTGTGTATAATGTATGTGCTTGTATATGTGACATAGTCTTTAATGCCTTTTCACTAGAGCCCAGCCTAAAATGCAGTCATTCACCGTAATACAAAAAGCTGGAAATGGACTTTATTGGACCCTGTATGCATTTAAGGGATAGTTCTGATAAAGTAAATCCCCATATCAGATTCAGTTGCTGCATAACTAAAGTGATGCCAGGCCATTGTGTGACAAACTGGAGATTAGCACTATTTTTGTGATCGCATATGTATGAAAACTGGACTTTTCATCATACAACTAAGAATTCAGTATCCAAGGGTGTTCTCCCTTTCTCTGAGTTCCCTGAGATGCAGCAGTCTCACAGTTTACTTGTATAAGTAGCAGGAGTGTGGGTCATATTCTTCTATACTGTATGTTGCCAATGGTGGTTTGCAACCCCTGGAAAAAAATGCTTTTTTTGCTGTTTTTTTTTTCATTTTCTAATTGCTCACATTCAAATGTTTCCAGATTCTGTGACTGCATTTACAAAGGTTGATCTCAAAGTAGTCAAGTTTTATTATTAAGCCTAAGTAAAGCCTTGAGATTTTTTTCTGTTTTCTTCATGAAGAAATACATTTTGAGCTGATAGTTAAAGTTGACATTCTGGGAAAGTGTGAAAGTTACATGGAAACTTTATGTGCACAAGAGGACTGAAAGTGTAGCTGTTGAAGTTCTTTTATCTGATGTCACGTCATAGAATTAGGCCATTTATTTGCTGAAGTGAAAACGTGAAACAGTTTCTAATACCTGAATTAAGATTTTCCTCTGACAAGAAACCAGCTGGTAAGCTACTTCATAATATGTTGTGCTGTGTCACATTTATCCTAGGCTCCCCAGGTATGTGTAATATTTAATACAGTCAGTGTACATCAGTATATCAAACAGTCATTCCCCTGCAGCCTTCCTGATAGACATTGTTGATTTTTTTTTAATTCTCTGCTGTGGTCTAAAATGAGGTCAAGCGCTCCTGGCAGATATATATGTGTTAATACAACTTCATTTGCTCACAGCATTCCTGCTGCTCAGATACCTGCACCCCTTACTGATTGCCTTATCATGTCTGCTGCCTTATCATGTCTGCTGTCTGTAATATGCGCACACACACACACACACACACACACACACACACACACACACACACACACACACACACACACGTATGTGCATACACGTACATGCACCCAGACTTGAAAACATGAGTTTTGAGCAGATTAAAAAAAACATCCACCACCTATTTCACCTTATCTCAGTCTGTATTACTGTCTTGTTTTGCATGGATTCACACAATTGCTGTAAAAGTATTCACATGATAACACTATTCACATGATCGTATGAGTAGTATGGTTTTATCTCGGGTCTATATTATTATCTCGAAGTTACGGAACATTGAATACAATATGGTCGACACCATATTATCAAAGTTCTGTAACTTCGAAAATAAAAAAAAATTGAAACATCAAATACTTACCCTGATGGGTTTAAGCAGGGGGGCAAGCCCCCCTACACCCCCCCACACCCCCTGCTACTTAAATATACCAACTCCGATATCGCGCTACAGTGCAGGAAAGGGAAATCTTCCCTTTCCGCACCATACTCCATTAAAGTGCGATCTCAGAGTTGGTATATTTAAGTAGCGGGGAGTGTGGGGAACACAGCCCCCCCACGTGGGGGGTGCAGGGGGACTTGCCCCCCCTGCCTAAACACCCTTTACTTGTTTTTTTTTTAGGGTCTTGTAGAATTTTGATGGTTTAATGGTTCGATCATTAAAGTTCGATCTTTAGTGATTCGAAGCATTACAATTTCGGGATTCTAATATAGACCCTTTATCTCTACTCATGTCAAAAGCTAAATAAAATCAAATTATTTTTCCACTTATTGTTTTCACTCAGAGATTTTTTTCTGTATTCTCATACACATCTGCAAATATTTTAAAACTATTCTCATTAGACTTTGGGGAAGAAGCTTTTCAAATTATGTGAACTAGCATCTGTTGTGGGCCTTTAACTCTTTATTGTTAACCTTCTGTGATTATAGTGCCTGCATCTATTGCTGTGATGGATGTGAGAAGACAACAATACATTACATAATATAGGTTTGCTGGAAGAGAACTGTATAGACTTCCAAACAATGTGTCTAGATCACAGTATCAGTTCTCTGCCTTACCCATTGGACTGTACACTGCACCAAGAGTGTTCACATTCACCCATAATGAGGTGTAGAATCAACTAGTTTAAAGGTGGTACTTGTTAAGCACTTTCGTCCAAATACAGAAGTGGACTTCCTTAGAACAAATACCCATATTAAGCAACCAACCACTTTTATACAAAACCCCCCAGGTCATGTGACTAATTAATTATGCAGTTCGTATTAAAGGTGCATTTTAAAAACGATTATATCTTACAGAATTAAAAGTACATTTTAAGCCATGATTATGTCTTGCAAAATCAATAACAAAACCAATAAAGTTTACATAAGTCCATAAAAAAACAACATGAATAGTAACATAAATAACAATATCTTAAGACTTATCATTTATTACACATAACTATTTGATTTTTATATCACAATTTAGCATTACAAAGTTTTAAAATACTGTTAAAAGAAATAGTATAATTCATGCCATACTATGCATTGGCATTTAGATGCACTTGCCACAAAAGTTCTTTGCATCCTAATCTCAATTCTCAAGGTCCCCCTCTAGGATTTATTGGGACCTTTTTCTAGTACAAGGAAATAAAATTTCTTGTTATCAGTACATTTTAACCTGTGCATGTATAAAGCGTTGTTCAAGGTGAAATTATGAACATGATAATAATGTTCATATATCCTCCTCTTTAACACATGTTCTGTTCTGCCAAAGTAGTAACAGTGACTTTACTCGCAATACGCCAGATGAACAACCCTTGTCAAATTACAATCACATTTGGAATTTGCCCTCAATTCCCTATCAAGCATCTTCAAATTTGAAACATCTCACCTGACTGTATGTGCATTGTCTACATGCCCCACACTTTTTCATACCTCTAGCCATTTTCTTATTAATGGGAACATTATGTGCCATCTCAAATTTTTCTTTAATGTTCATATGCCTTTTGTAAGTAAAATACGGTTTGTCACCCAATAAGTTACAAATATTATCATATCCAATACATTTCCAGTTGGTGGTTATAATTTTTCTTATCTGATTACTTTCATTTCCATGTTTTAGTAACATAATGTTTTCAAGTTGGTCTACCTTTTTGATATGACCTAATATTTGTTCGGTTGGGCAACCTTTTCCTAAAAGGGGACTGTATATGTTGTTTTCTCTTCTGTATTACTACCTCTCTCCTTATGTTGTCAAGCAATGACGGGGGGTACACCCTATCAAGGAACATCTTACTTAGTGTATTTTGCTCTCTGATGAAATGATTATCCTCAGATGTAAATTTGGAAGCACGTATCATTTGTCCTTTCACATGACCTTTCTTCTGAAAGAAGGGTGATGACTATTAAAGTGTAGAAAATTGTTAGAGTACATAAGTTTCCTATAAAATCTTGAAATGAACTTACATTGAGAATTGTCGTAACATCTAGGAAATTCATCTCTTCATATGAACAAGTAGCTGTAAATCAAAGGAAATTAACACTACTATTTAGATATTCCACAAATTCTTTAAATCTCAGTTTGTTCCCCTTCCAGATAATAATTATGTCATCCAAAAATCTGCTGAAATGACAATGTGTTCCATATATCCAGATTTAAACACTACATTCTGTTCCCAGTACCACTGTACTATGTTTGCATATATGGGAGCACAAGTGGCTCCCATAGCTACACCTTGTACTTGTTTGAAGTACTTCCTATCGAAAAAATTTAGCTGTTTTCCAATGTTGTTTCTATAAAGTCCCCTAAAACAAACATTCCTTGTTTGACAAAAACTGACGTGGAACAGGCCTCCTTAAACCAAGCTACCCCAGAACCATGTGGAATGCAGGAGAATAAATCAATAGTCTCCAGTGTGGTAAATAAATATTCTTTACCAAAAAAGATCAGGAGTAATGCTTGTTAAAAAAATCCCAAGAATATTTCATTATGTAGGGATATTTCATGGTAAACTCCTTTAACTTAGCATCCACTTAAAGCACTAAAGGGTGTGTTTTACACCTTGAGGCTGCTACTATTGGGCGAATAGGCAGATTTGAAACATCCTTGTGGATCTTTGGAATGCTAAAGATCGTGGGGATTAGTGAACAGTCTAGCTTAAAAAAAACTGTAAAGTTTATAGTCAATCACACTTTGATCAGTCAAGTCTTTTAACATCAAGTCAATCTTGTGAAACACTCAAGTTACTTAATTTCTTGAAACTCTGAAATAATGGTCACCATTATTGAGAATGCCATACATCGTACCAGAGTAATCAGTAGCGCTCATTAACATTAATCCCCCACCCTTGTCCGCTTCAGAATCCTGGTCTGCCTTTTAGTGGGTAATTCCTTCAATAAGTTGAATTCATCACTAGACAGATTGTGATGTAAACCAAAATGTTGCCCATATAATTTGTGAATGCCACATTCACAAAATATTTCAAAAAGGGATAGTGTAGGGTGTAGGGGAGGATTATATGCACTTTTTCTTGAAAGAGATGTGGATAAACCAAAAATTGTAGGATTTTCACTGTGTAAAATACACAATTAAGTGTTCTTACAAACAACTTACGATCAATGATAATTTCACTTATATCTGTTTTTGTTCGAGGTACAAATGTAAACTCTTTACTTAATAGTTCAAAATGTCTTGTATATATCTTAAAATTACTGTAATTGTTCATTTTAAAACCTTTATGTTCACATATTATAGTATCATCATACACATCCACTGTTACTGTGAGTATCAAAAAGTAATAATTCATCCAAACCTTCTTCTATTAATGACTTTTCTGCACAGAATGAACTTAAAGGTGTTATCACCTTTCCTCCTGCTTTTTCTGTTGTTGTTGCCCCTGTATGATCTCTAATTCCTGGGACTGTCTGTTGTTGCAACTACCTGATTCCTCCATCTCTGTTTCTCTTGAGATATCTTCTCTGATCACCATTGTTCTACATCTAAAATATCATTTTCCTCATTGTTTTGTTCTTCCTATAAAACCTCTCAGAGGGTAATTTGTCACTATTGTTGGTATCCTGCCTGTTCTTGTGTACACAGGGTTTGGGGTATGCAAGCCCTTTCATGTATTCAAATTAATGACAGTGTAACTTATTATCTAATTTTAATTTTTTTCAAGCATGGAATTCACATCAGCAAATATTTTGTAGTAATTGTTAGAGCTGTCTTCAAACAGAAAATCACATTTTAGTCCCTTGTCAAGTCTGTTAATATCATGCAACAGTCCTGTCATCACTTTCTTGTTGGAACGTATTAACATATTAACACATTCATAATTTGACATCCACAATCATTAAATATCGCAACCAATTCATTATTCAAATCGGTGTCATAGCAGACGCCAATGGACATCCTCCGTATCCTCATTCCCCTTGGTACATGTTGCTTAACAAGGCATTCTTTAAGATACAGGTAATCTAGTTGTAAAGACTTATATTTTTTCAACTTGTTCTCAAATAAGTCTAGTTTCTCATTAAAAGAGGCATTTACAGTTTTAAGTTCTGTATCATGGACAGGGTTGAAGTTCATATTATTTAACTATACATAAAAATCAAGTCTATGCTGCCCGTTACCTCACAGTTGAGTTTTGGTTCAGGTTTTAGCTCCAGTTATAGCTCATTGCAAGCTTCAGGGTATCTACATTTTTCCGTATTTAGATGATTTGATTATCTTTGAAGAGTTTTTTTTTTTCAAAGTGTCTGGAATCTCTCTCACTTGGGTGAGAGATCTCTTACAAAAGCTGGGATTCCAAGAGAACATTCAAAAATCTTTCTTGACTCCCTCACACAGGATTGTGTTCTTCGGATGTCAAATGGACACCTTAGTTCAAAGAGCTTTTCTTCCACAGGAAAAAATAGATTTTTTATTTAGATCTGTTTCTAAGGTTTTCCACACAGACTTCAATCACTGTGAGGGATTTGGGGTCTCATGGCATCTATGATTCTCATGATACCCCTGGCAAGATTCTACATGAGAAAGGTACAGTGGTATCTGAAATCTGTTTGGTCCCAGCATCAACAACTTTTATCTTTTCAAATCCCAGGGTTAGGATTTGTTGAAGAGAAATCTTTTTGTGGAGACAACAGATGCCATTAAATCCAGGTCTCCCCTTCTGTCTCCCTGCTCCAAAGCAGTCAGTCACTACAGATGTTTTGGACTTTTCTTGGGGAGTGGTTTAGGAGGGATGAAAGTGCAGGGGGTATGTGACACCAAAGACAGATACAAGCACCTAAATATCAAGAAAATGCTTGTCCTAATCAAGGCACTCAACTCTCTTTGCTCCTGGGGACCTCCTCAGGTGGTTCGAGACAATATGACGTTCCTGCAGTACATCAACAAGCAAGGGGAAACCAGGTTGTATCCCCTTTGAAGACTAGCCATGTTAGTTTTGGATATAGCTTCACAGCACAGTGTCACTTTACAGGCACCCTGCATTCTGTCAAGAGCAAAATTGTATGGCAGTTAAGTTGATTAGGACCAGGGCAAACCCTCATGAATGGAAACTAGATCAGGCGATCTTCCAAGATTTGATCCATCTGTGGGGAGTTCCTCAAGCAGACCTCTTCTCCTCTCTGAACAATTAACTGTCAAGATTATTTTCCAGGATGCCATGCAAGAAGGCCTGGACAATAGAGACCTTTTCTTTTCTTTTCTTTGGACAGGAATGTTTCTCTATGATTTTCCACCATTTCCACTTATATCCATGGTACTTCTGAAGATTCCAAAGGAATCCCCCAAGATCACTGAGGTGACTCCCTTCTGGCCTAGGCAACTGTGGTTCTACCTTCTTTTGGAAATAGCCAGGGGCAATTACCACAAGCTTCCTCACAGATTGGATCTACTCAAAGAAGGACAGGGGTGTTTAATACATCCTAATATCAATCATCTTCAGTTAACTGCCTGGATTATAGGGCTTAATTCTTTTTAGGCATCTGTTTACTGGGGATATGCAGCAGGTACTAATGGAGGCAAAAAAGCCTGCAACTAGAAAATCATATATTACCAAATGGAAAAGGTTTTCTAGTTAGTGCCAATGACATAATCAGCACCCATTCAGGACTAGTTGTTCTCTGGTTTTACAATATTTTTGTGATTTACTGTCTTATGGCCTTTCTTATTCGTCTGTCAAGGTTCATTTATTAACCATTTCAGCATGCCTGCCCATGGCTCCTCTTATTTCAATGCAGTCTCATGTCAAAATGTTCTCAAAAAGGGTTTTGCATAAGATGGCCCCAAGAAAACCAGTGGCCCCTCCTTGGGATCTTAATTTTGTGTTAGAGAAACTAATACTTGCTCCATTTGAACCAGCTAATCTGACTGACTTGAGCTTCTTAACATGGAAAACAGTTTTAATGATTGCTCTGACCTCTGCAAGAAGGATATCTGAGTTGCAAGTTCTTATGGTAAGTCAACCCTATCTCATTTTCTATAGGGAGAGGGTTTCTTTCAAAACTAATCCTGCTTTTATACCTAAAATGGTGTCCAGGTTTACTTTAAGCCAAACTATTCCTCTCCCTGTTTTCTTTCCTAGCCTAAAATGAGGGAGAATGGATACTCCATGCCGTGGATGTCAACAGACAACTCAGGTGCTATTTTGGCAGAATTAAATCTTTCAGATCTTCGGATCAGTTGTGCATTACTTGTGAAGGTGAGAAGAAGAGACAACCCATGTAAAAGCAAATGGTTGTCTAATGCTGTTACTTTTTGTCATACTCGCCCTATCAGATCTATTCCAAGCTGTGTCAAGGCCCACTGTGCCAGAGCCTTGGCTTCATCTGTGGCTTTTTGGAAAGAGTTAGATTCTATAAGTATTTTAGAAGCTGCTACTTGGTCCTCTGTACATAACTTTTACAAAGCACTATAAGCTTGATTCCTTCTCCAGGTCTAGATAAAGCTTTGCTAGGACCATTCTCCAGGGGCTCCTGGACTCTTCTCCTTCAACCTTCCAAAGGTACTTAACTATGGTTATCTACCCTTATAGCCAAGGCCATTGCAGCAATGATCAATATGATGAATGTAATACAGTTGTGTAAGCTAAACTTACCATAGCAGTAGATGTTCAAATGATCATTGCTGCAGTAGCCACTCCATCCCTTGTTTTCAGTGTGTCTTTTATGTCAGGGTGTGGACATTTATTTTTTGTTCTTAGCATTATCCTTTCATAACTCAGCCTCCCTCTGACAGGAAAGCTTTGAAGTGTTTTGCACCCAAACTTGTCTTTTGGTCAACCCAGCTCAAGCTGCCTGACAGTTTGGGTGTGTGGAAGGTGCCCTGAAGCTTTGGGAGCTGGCTGGCTGTTATATCCTTGGCAGGATATAAACCCTATAACTAAGGCTAGTGCAGCAGTGATCATTTGAACATCTACTGTTATGGTAAGTTCAGCTTGCAGAACCGCACTTTCTAGACAAATTTGTGCAGACGCACAAGTATGTAGAAAGAGTGAACTATTTCAGATAACTGTGTTGTTTCATCCTTTTACATAATTAAATCAAATCTTCTGCATTAAAGCTTCTGAAAACTATTCTGACATTTTTAATAAAAAGGTGGTGCATCTATTATGTGACACCCCGACACCATGTGTAAAAATGGGAAAAGACATCTACCTTTCACTTTGACTTTGGCAGTTAACTAATCAGATTTATTTTTTGTTTGTTTAATTTTCAGGGTGTTACTGCGAATGTCCCACACTAATTTTAACATGGTGCTTATTGATAAACATGGCATGGACAAGGAACGCTACAGTTTCCCAGTTACTCCTGCTGAGATCTTCACATTAATTGATACTTTTAGTTTACGGAAAGAAGAAATGAAATTACAAGCAGAAGCAGGACAGACATGCAGCCAAAACTGAACACAGGCATATTATTTTCCATAACAGAATTATTTGTCTCTGTCTCTCCAATGGTGCTACATGGAGCATAGCTTTCTAATGTTGATGTATACATTCGTTGGTATTTCCATTATGGTATTATATTATATTATACATTCTTTTTTTGACATTTAATGTTTGCATGAGTTTTTCTAATGAGAAACTGTTAACTGATATTCCTGCATTCACCTGCCTTTGGGAATGCTGAAGTGTACAGAGATCTGTTAAGAGAAAACAACACAGATGCTAACATATTTCAATTTTCTTTTTTGTATAAACTGTTAATTCTCATGTATTTGTATTCCTTTAAATACTACAATAATTAAATAATTATTTCATACTTAAGTATTTTGTTTTATTTGTCAGTTGTTAGAATACATTGTATATTAATTATTTAAAGAAAAACTGAGTGGATACATATATTGCTGTACATCATACCTGTCAAATTTCCATTGTATTTTACTTTATTCATTTGTTAACCAGGCAGACACAGTAGACTTCAGTGCTTCTGTTCAGGGATGACCCAGGAGCACTGCTTGGTTAGGTGGGATACTTAAAGCCACACAGACAGCAGTGGAGACTACCTGCATAGTATCTAGACAATGTTTCCCACCTATTCCCTTTTAGGACAGTGCTCTTGCACATGGTCCCAAATATAACGTGATGGGTGCCAAGGAATGTGCTGTTCTGCCAGGGTAAGCATGCCCATCTTTCTCCTGCCACACCTCAGATGCCCGGCCTGCTAATTGAACCAATTTTAGTCATTAATGAAGTTATGGACATTGGAAAGAGAGCTGGGATGGGGGGGGGGGTACTTACAAAATGGCAATCCAAGCAGCTGCTGTGTTTACAAGCTTTCTCCCTAGTTTGGAAATTTATTATAAATGTCAAGCCAGTAAGCAATATTTAATTTTAAACTGAGACCAGCAACATTAGTGATTGTGTGGATGCCTCACTCCAGAGTAAAACTAAAAAGAGGTCGTTACATAAGGAGATCCAAGTGTCCAAAGAAGAATCAGGCCATGACAACATGACCACAGCAGTCATATTGGGAGGAGAATGTGGCTATTCTGCTGTACCCATCACCTCAACAGCTGACTCATTTAAAGCTCTTGAGAAGGTATTTGTCAGAGATTCAGAAGTTAAACACTAAAATAAATGAATTCATGGTGAAGTGCCCGGTAAGAGAAAAGGATGTTGATGCAACCCTGTCCTATCACTTTCACACCATTACAAATTTTGTGAAAGTCAATGAATTACTGAAGGAAGGAGCAACAAGTTTAGAGATGAAAGGACGAACATTATGAGTATATTGGGAGTAGCCACACGAAGAGAAGGCCAGAACTGCCCCTTATTTGTGCAGCAGCACTTCACCAGAGGATCGGTGTCCACTGAAGATGAAAGGTAGAATGAGCTAACAGGCAGGGAGGGAGCACTGCACAGAGGAAATCTAGACTGATATTAGGATGTCTGGAGATGTTCACTTTAGAAGAACAGCTTCTTTCACAATTTGGGGACCTAACTGTTCACTAGTCCCTCCCTTCCTCACCTCGTAACCAGTCACTTGCAGTCCCAAACATTGTTTTGTACACAGAGTGCATATAGTGTATTTATAAATCCTTGAATCTAGCAGGATTGACCTGCAGATGCTTGAATTGATAATTCTTCACATTAACGACATGTCTCACATGATTGTACTGTGCTCAACCGTCCTGTGCTCTGCAATGATTACATAATGTTCTTTGCAAGTGTATACATCACTGAAACTATACTATCACCTGTTTCTCATGTAATTCTTAATATTATCTGCCTTGTAAGTCCAGGTCTTGGATGTAAATGGCCATTTGACATGCCTATCTACTCAGTAAACAAATAGTAAATAAATAAGTAATATCAAATTAGAAATACCAGGATTTATGTGTAGAATAACTATCTAGCACTTAGAAGCTAATACCAAGCTCTTTATCCTAAATATTCTTAGGGAGTAATACCTGTGGAAGCCAAAACATTTACTGATGCTACATAAACATCAGAAATTTTAAAGGGCTGTTCTGTACCACCCGGAGATCAATGTGGAGCGTGAAGTGAGCCAGAGAACATGTTGTGCCTTCCACATATGTGGTAGCGATAACAAGACCTGATCATACTTACAAAACAAAACACAGCAGTAGAATGTTTAAGCTTGTATTTATATAAGTACTACATACATGTTAGTATCGTATATCTTTCAAGTCTAAGGAAATCCTCTGTTTAAATGCACAAGAGCTTTGTCCTACATAGAAAGAACTGCAGAAGAAAACCACAAGATATATAATCCATTCAGTGACACAGGCAATTAAATGAATTATTTCAAACATTTTAATAGTATTTTTTGATATAATTTTTGTGTTAACTATGAATGAACAAAAACAAAAGTGTTCACATAGAAAACAACTCTGTGGCTTCAGACCCAACAGTCTTTGCCTGATTTTGTCCTTATGAGGATGTTTAAAATCTGAGATTTAAGAATCAATGTTTTTATCTCTCCTAAATGGAAAAAATACATCTACCTTGTATTATAGTTCTATAAAAACCATCACCCACTGGCCAAAACTGATGGAAATCATTTCAAATCTTTTAAACACCACAACCAAAGCACAATGTAATTGTTGCCTGTCTTTATTATTAGACCGATTTCTTTTTTGGTATGTCAAAGTCTGAAAGAGGGGTTGCATCAATGCCTTATTATAAACAATATTAATGATTTCTTCAATATAATCTTTTGTAAGAATCTGTCTTTTAATGTACTAAATTGCTTTTCTAGGCTTCTAGCTTACTACAGATTATCAATTTATCAGGAAAAAAATGGGAGTATGGAATATTATGTATAACTGACCTAGGGAGAGAACCTGAAGCCAATAAGAATGCATTTCCGAAAAGCGCTTACAAAACAAAAATGTCACAATATAGATCCATCAAATGGCTTAGTTACTGAAACAGCTGAAAAAATCTAGAGTAAAGATCTAGATTTTTGCTGTAAATTTAAGCCCCATGTCATTCTCACCCAGTTATGGTCAGATTTTTGTTTTCTTTTTTGGAGGTTTACCATCTTTATTACTATGTCTACAGTAGCATGCTTATTAATCATGACATTTATAAGGAAATATATTTTCGTATGAACTTTTTATTAATTTGCATCTGGCAACAAGAAAAGAGAAGAAACTATTGTATATCATTCCACTGCATATATAGGAATTGATTATAACATATAACATACCCTGTATGAACTTGTAGTATATATATATATATATATATATATATATATATATATATATATATATATAGGAAATGTTAACTTCTTTTGCCACCAATTTGTAGAAGGGAAGATTTTCAATCTAACTTAAATTGAGGATGAGCTAAAGGTATCAACAAAGACCCCAAGGCACCTGAGTTAGCTAAGATTTTGTGTGTATAATAGAAGGGCCTATATATAGTTGAGATACTGAGATGTGCCTGTTGAAGGGGACTTGGCATGACACCCTACACCCATGATCACTAATAATAAATTAGTGTGCCTATTAGCACCTCCTGCAGTGATGAATGGTAATCACAGCTACAGATAAAGTGCAACTAGCATACAAAAAAAAACATGATGGGGTATATTCTAGCCTGTCAATATCTCCTACAATCTTTAAAAGGGATGCTAGGTGGCCTATATACAGGCTGAGAAGTTTAATGCCTCCTTTTGATCAAGAAGGATAGTAAGTAGCATCAGTGCCCCTCAAGGCTGAAGGCGACCAAAGAAATACTCATATTAGCTTATCCAATGTGCGTAGTGTCTTGTATGGTATATGCTGCAGAAGACTTTGTAGCATGTACAGTAACCAAGGGTATACATTTGTTTTAACTAGCAAAAGTTTGACCTCAAAAGGGAGGTTCTATTGTTGCCATCCACCCAGGTGGTCACTGGTCACTGATTCCTTCCTGAAACAGCCTGTGGTTTGGATTCCTAGTTTGCTTATCTACCAAATTCAGGAAGACACCCAAATATAGAAAGGAGGATGGGTTGTAAGTAAAGTTGTAAGCACGCTGATCATGCATAATCAATATTGATTTTGTAGGATTTATGTTGTGCCCTGAATATGGGCCCTAAATCATAAGGGTACACCAAATTTGAGGAAGGGTTTCTTGTGGATTGGTTATGAGTAGTAGAAAGTCATCCATGAACAATGCTAAGCCATCTTGGGCTCACTTAGACTCTGTTCTTTTCTTAAAATTTCTCTTGATGCCACAGCAAGAGGCTCAATGATGAGAATGAATATAGAAAGTGCTAAGGGGCAGGCCTTGGATTACCTAGATGATTGGTAAAGTCTGGGTGCCCAATATAGTATGGCAAAAACCTCCACAATTTGGGAAGCAGTGGACTCCAGTCTGAAAAAGTGAACTTCAAGCCATCATGGTTTGAATATGGGCATGGAACAATTTCAAAATGAGGACTCATTTATAGCAAATCTTGATCAACCTGTATTTTATCTATTCTTGTGTAGGTATCAGATCTGGGAGTGTAATGAGCATACAATCTAGAAGTAGTATTGTCTGAAGCACCTAGGTCTACTAATGATAGATCAACTGCTCATTTTTACTGCTTTTGCTAATGGAGAAAGTAAAAAGGGCCTTGTACCAGTGGCGTTTTGGGTTTCCATGGCACAGTTGAAGTTAACTGATAATATTAGGACATTTCTGATCTTATCTTGTCCATAATTAAGGATGTCTTAGTTCCCCTAGTCTCTAATGCTGGATGGTGGTAAATCGTTAATGGTCATCAACAGCCTGTTTCCTACTCAAAAGTGAGCTCCTGCAATCTATCCCCAGAGAGAAAAAGTGCCCACTATTTTTACATATGCACAGCCTCTCCTTATTAAGAATGCCACCCCCTTGTGTTTTTCTGGAGTATGAACTGATGCAGCAGCTAGCTCATATCTCCAAGAAGACAGCTTGGAGAGTTCAGGAATGGTATATGAGTTTATTGCATATAGTTCCAGGGAAGTATAAATGCGAGAAGCAAACTGAGCTGCAAGCATCCAGTAAACAAAATCAACACGAGGAAATGAAAGTGTGCATTAAATGAGACAGAACAAACTGAATGAGCCAAAATGCCATTCCTGTTGTTAGTTTGGTAATTTCCTCAGCTGGGTTATTTGGCACAATGCAATGTAATGTTTAAGGGGAGGATAAACCTCTGCTACCAGGATCTTAAGCCTGCCGCAGTGAGATTCAGGCCAATATCACTTATTCCTCCCTGTAATAAAGTGACTGTTAAGCCTGAGAATTATGAATAAGCTGAAGTGGCTTGTAGAAGGGGATCTGCAGTCTATTTTCTTGAGGCAAACAGGATGACCATTGTAACCAATGGAGTACAGCTGTATTCCAGAATTTAAAATGGTCAATAGGGATCAGCAGAATTTTTTGTTAGTCTATAGGCCTTAAGGAGGTTTGGAAAGTGCCTCCTAGGAGGTGTTGTTCACAAGACAGGAGAGTTTTGGAAACTCTTCTTTGTTTGGGAGCAAGTATTACCAGCATGGGGAAAGGTTGGTCTACAGTGCAAGACAAATATGTATCCTGTGAAAAGATTACAAAGAACATTAAAAAAAGTGTGGAGGCTGGAGCAGGATTCCAAAGGACATTGCCAGAGAAGTGTGGAACTTTGGAAAGTGACTACAAATGGAAAAATGTGATGTATCTGTCCTAGTCAAGCATGAGAAATGAACTAGAACAGCAAGCCAAAAACTATTCATATTCTAGACTGTTCTGTTTATTTTGCTAAAATAATTTGTTGTGCTGCATTGTCTCTAGATTCTGCTCCTAAAGAAAAAACACTGGATACTTATTTGCTGGAGTGACCATAATAATTTAAGTAATAATTGATTGTAGCTTTCTGGCATATATAACTGAAAATATATATAATATTCATAAACCACATTACAAATTATAAACCTCACTGTCACCAATCCTACTATGGGCCTGTTGTTGGGTGGTGTCACGTAAAGCCCTCCCAAATGGTCTTCAAATTGATTTGATTACAAAAACCACGTCATAGATTATGCCACCATCAGTACAGCACTGTTATGAACTGCCTTCTTGTTCATCAATACCAATCTATATAAAAAAGGGGTGAAAATGTAATAAAAAGGGAGATGAGGCCATGAGGAGCTGCCCCTATGGAAGGATAGGAGCAGGGAGGGTTGAAATGCTACTGCCAAGGTGATGCCAGCAGCATGAAGCTGTTGTAGTTTGCAATTAAATTTCTGGAAACAGAGTGAGACAACACCACTTGCTACTTCACAAGATCACATTGTCTCTGGAATCTGTTCCCAAACAAAAAACACTGGCTTGGCCACATATTTGCATGAGCAACCATAATAATTTTATTAATAATAGAAAATCGATTGCAGGTTTCCAGCGTATATAACTGTAAATATATATAATATTCATAAACCACATTACAAATTATAAATTTCACTGTCACCAATACTACCATGTGCCTGTTTGGTGGTGTCACCTAAAGCCCTTTCAAATGGCCTTCAAATTGATTTGATTACAATAACCATAAGTCACATATTCTGCCCTGCCAATGCAGCACTGTTATGAACTGCCTTCTTGTTCACCAATATTAATCAATATAATAAAGTTGGGGAAAGGTAACAAAAGGTGGTCTGAGGCCAAGAAAAGCCATCCATCTGGCAGGCAAAGCCTGTCCCCCCTTTTTTTTGAAATACTTTAACTCAAAAAGTTGTAACAGTAATGACCTTGATTTTAATTATGCTTGCCAATCTGTAACATCATTTTGGTATAGTGTAAATGGATCCTCAACAGTGCTCTTTTAAAAACAAACTTAGATTCCCACTGAATACGTCCTAACCAATGTTTGATAGGTGGACCCCCTCCTTATTGAACTAGACTGTATCTTTATCATAAATTTATGATTTAAAAGCCCACATTTGCACTTGTTTCTTTCCTGTAACTAGTCTAGTTCAGATACAGATTCTTAGTTTTAGCACTTGAATTTGCTTATTCGTGCTCAGCACTTGTTCAGAACTTGTTGTAAGCACTAAATAAGCTACAAATTACTACAGCACTCAACCTTCCTCATTACCTAGAGGAAATGTACCACTTTCCTCACTTGTCTAGAGGAAAATATTTTTTTATTCAGGCATGTCCAAGGGTCAGCTTCCAGTGTTCTCTCCTGTCTATCTGATGAATCTGGGCATCTAGGGGCAATGTAGCAATTGCTTCATGTACACAGACAACCCTCCTCCTACCACCCAACACTACAACCTGTGAGAGATGCACTTACCTAGCCAAACTGGAGGTAAAGCACTCTCCAACCAAGACTGAACTTTACAGTCAAGAGGAGAAGGTAAACACTTGCACCACACCACACTCATCACATAGTCCGACTACACCTACTCCACCAAAATCCACACATAGAAACACAAAAACATTTGTGGAGGCTGCCAATAATAATCTGCTCAAACAGAGACCTCCAAACAGAAACGCAAGCAACCTCCATCCCCCCAACACAACCCAAATGACACATAGCCTACAGACTCAGTGTGCCACTCAATCACAGCCCATAAGGCAAAACAACGTACCCAACACACTAGTCATAGGTGACTCTATAGTCAGGCACACTGATGTCCCACTCACCAGGCTAAACAAGGAGAAGATTACTGTCAGCTGCCTGTCGGGTGCCTGGATCCGCCACATAACCCACGCACTCAGGTCACTCCACAACTTGTACAAATATGACTCTGTCATTATCCATGTTAGTGTGAATGACCTCAGATGTACCTCCCTGGACTACTTGAAAAGAGACATGGAAGTGCTCTCCGATCTTGTAGCCCAGGCAGGTATGACCCTAGCCCTGAGTAGCATCCTGCCATTGCCCAGAATGATACCGCAGTACAAGGACAAAATTATTGACTTCAACAATTGGCTAAGCTTCTGGTGTCATTCTAAGGGGATCCAGTATCTGTCTGCCTGGGACGACATGGTCTACAGACCATGATGCTTTGTCAGAGATGGCCTGCACCTGTCATCCCTGGGATTCCGGATACTGGCTAATGCTCTTGCTGCCCCTATAGTGCCCTTTTTAGGCAAGGTTCAAATGACAAATTCACCACTGTAACAGGAACAGGAAAGCAAAAACTGAAGGTAATGCTACTCAATGCTAGAAGTCTAAATCTCAAAATGTATTCCCTTGAGGCACTCCTTAAAATAGAGAACATTGATATCTGTGCAGTTATTGAGACCTGGTTCAAGGCTTCAGAGAGGAACCCTGCATTACCAGGCTATAACTCATACCACACTTTTCGGCCACCTAACCTGGACTGGAACACCAAAGGGGGAGGTGTATCCCATATTCATTAAGGATATCCACACCTCCAGGCTAGTTGCTCAGCATAATGCATCCAAGGTTATCCAAGTGCAACTAAATAGGGGCAAAACTGCAATCCAAATTGTAGTCTGCTACAGATCCCCAACCATGCCCCAGGATTCCCACTCCTCTTTTCTTGATATACTGGAAAATATTAGGGTTCAACCAAACAGACTAATAATGGGCGATTTCAACTACCCCACCATTAACTGGGAAAACTACTCATGTACCAACTCCTTCGCTTAACGCTTTCTGGAATTCATAAATTCCAATGCCCTGGATCAACGTATCCACACCCCAGCCAGAGGCAACAATATCCTAGACCTAGTCATTACCAACATGAGTGACCGGTGTTACACACCTGAAGTCAACTCCTTGTTGGTCAGATCCGACCATAAGATAATCACCCTAGATATTCAAATCTTATCCCCCATTAAGGAACTCAAGGTAAAAAATTTCTCCAAAGCCAACCTCATGCTTCTTAAGACAGAAGTGGCGAACTTCATGACACCCATGCAGATGGACAATACAGTTATGACTACTGAATCCTACATAGATGCACTCTATATGCACTTACACGAGTGCATGGATCGTGCTATCGCAAACAGAACCTAGACACTATCCTCCAAAAATAGGAAGCCAATCTGGTGGTCCCCTGCCATAAACAAACTCTACAACAGAAGGAAGAAACTGTTACAAAAGAGAGCAAAATCCCATGAGTGGAGGAGTTCCCTGGTCAGCCTCAGTAAGAAGCTGAGATCCCTTATGAGATCCTTCAAAGCTAGCTACGAAAACAAAATCACCACTGATTCTAGGGACAACCGCAAAGCATTCTATAGCTATGTCAAGAATCTAAATGGCAATGCCAAATCTGCTCTGAGTAACAGCATGAAAATTACTGAACCAACTGATATTGCCAACATCCTGGCAGATAAGTTCAGTGCTAACTTTACCCCCCTCTCACCCCCTAAAGGGCCCATATCCATACAGGAAGAATGCAGTGTCCCTGTAATCACAACTACACAAGTAAAAGCTGCACTCTCTAAAGCCAAAAACACAGCATCCATGGGACCGGACAACATCTCAGGCTGTGTTTTACATGAACTTCAGAATGAACTGGCTCCCCACCTAAGCACCATGTTCAATCATAGTCTCACATCAGGCTTTGTGCCCACTGAATGACGCACAGCAATAGTTATCCCACTCCACAAAGGGGGAGCCACCACTGATCCCGGCAACTATCGTCCTATTAGTCTGACGAGCCTGGTCTGTAAGGCCATGGAACGTATCATCATGGAACTCATAAACAGACATTGGTAACCTCCAAACTCTGGAACCCACCCAATTCGGGTTTGTGAAAGGCAGATCATGCCTCCTGAAACTGATCGACTTCTTTGAGGCAGTCAACAAAGCTGTAGATGAAGGTAAGGTGGTTCACACAGCCTATCTTCATATCGCCAAGGCTTTCAACACCATTCCCAATTCTGGAATTATAGCTAAACTCACTAAACTAGGTATAAAAACCTGTGTCACAAGATGGGTTGTCAATTGGCTCACTGACAGAGCCTACACTGTAAAAGTTGCAGACTCCAAATCTGACTTCAAACCAGTGACAAGTGGAGTACCACAGGGTTCAGTCCTGGGACCTCTCCTGTTTAGTATCTACTTCTCTGAAGTACAGGCTAACACAGAAGGCTTTTGGCTAATGAAGTTCGCAGATGACAGCAAATTAGGAGCCATAGTTGAGTCCCCAAATGATGTGGACATCCTGCAGAAGGGCCTCACTGAGACAGATGCCTGGTGTCAGAGTCATGGCCGCAAGCTCAATGCCAAAAAGTGCATTGTCATCCCCTTTGGTAAAAACTCTGTACCCATGAACTACCACATAGGTGGTAGTCTACTTAACACCAAATGTGTGATAAGAGACCTTGGGACCCAGGTGGACAGTAGTCTCTCCTTTGATAATCACATCGCCACAGTAGTCAGGAAATCCTTCTACGTGGCATACCTCATCACAAAAGGGTTCTCATCCAGGAAAAAAGAGGTCATTGTTCCTCTCTACTCGGCACTCATTAGACCCATTATAGAGTACAATGCCCCTTTTGGAATGTACCTCACAAGACATCTGCAGCAGCTGGAAAGGTCACAGAAGTACCTCACAATGAGGATTACTGGCCTCAAACAGATGTCCTACACTGACCATCTCAAAAAACTCCAGCTTTACTCCGAGGTGATCTCTGCCTAACATATAAAGCTATGTCAAACCCAGAGCTGTTGGACATGCTACACCTAAAGAAATCCCAATCCCTCCGAGCTACATGCTCTAGGGATCTAAACCTTGTCACCACAATAAACAGGACATGCTGCAGGGATAGATTCCTTTCCCTGAGACTTCCCATACTCTGGGACAAGCTACCCATCTATGTCAAGCAAAGTTCCTCATTAGCACTTCTTCTTTTGGCTTTTTCCCAGTTAGGGGTCGCCACAGCGGATCACTGTCCGCCCATGATTGGCAGTGGAGTTTTATGGTGTTGAGTTGCCAGCCCGGTGCCCAACCTTCCACAGAAGGCATACACATGCACACACTCACACCTAAGGCCAATTTAGAGTGTCCAATCCACCTACAGCATGTCACTGGGATGTGAGAGGAAACCCACGTAACCACAGGGAGGACATGCAGACTCCGTACAGAAGGCACCTCAGCCGAGGATTGAACCAGAGAACCTCTTGCTGTGAGGCGGCAACGCTAACTGCAGCACCACTGTGGCCGCCCAAAGTTCCTCATTAGCACTCTTCAAGAATAATCTTGATGAGTGGAGGGGAAATAGAAAATACTCCCTGGAGATCACTTCTGTGGCTCTGCTCGACAGAGGCACAGGAAAATAACTTTCTTGGGTGGCGTAAGCCGGTGAACCTTGTTGGCTAGGGTTACTTAGGCCTTGGGCCGATAGCCTAGTACCTACCTATGAACCTATGAACCTATAAAAATTCCTAAAAATGTGCCTGCTTTGAAATCCTGCAGTCAACAAACCATCTAGCCTTGTCTTTAGCTTGTTGGTCAAAAGCCCCTTTCCAGTGAAGCCTGGGAATAATCCCTGGCGAAACTGTGAGTACACCTGGGTAAGTATAGCTAATAATTGCTAGTTCACATGAAATATAGCATGTAACTTGGCATTTAGGGACAAATCCCAAAACATTCCCTCCAGCATGGAGAATGATCATTAACAAATAGTTTTTTTCTCCCAAAATCTCTGACATAAGGTTAACAACTTGTTTCCAATGTGACCTACAGAATCCTGTCCACAACACTATGAATTTATCATGGTCTGTTCCAAGGTTAACACTCTTTGGATGGATAGATGCTCTAAAAATGCTTGGAAATAATGCTTGCAAAATAAATAAATGACTCAAAATAAGGAAGGTTCTAGTATCTAAAAGTAAACAGAATTATTAAACTTAATTATAATCAGATTGGCATACATATCTTAAGTAAGAATTGGAAGACCACCTGCCTAGCCTCTTAAGAGCTTCTAATGATTGGCTCACTGCTTCTAAATCAGAAATCTGGCCTATTTTGAAAAAATAGAGAGTTATAAAGACTGGGGAAATGCATATGGATGTCAAAAATCTAGTAAGCTTGGAGGAGAAATCAGTGTACGTAACGATGCATCCATCCTACCAAATGAAGACAGCATTGATACCTATAAATCAAGGATATAACTCCTTTAGAGTTTTGCCCCAGGAAAAAGAGCAGGCCAGGGAATATTGGGTTCTACACAGAGAAACTTGATGAGCAAGACTTAACTGATTTGTTTTAGATTTAATAATCCAAATTAAAACTGACTGGCTAGTGAAAAATACTTCAGACCACCTAAGTGGGCCAACTAATTCACTAATTCTAAAACATCCAAAATATAACCAACGAAACAAAGTGGCCTAAAGGTAGTAACTAAAATATGAGTCAGAGACACAATGTAAAGTTATGAGAATGGAATTTTAAGTAACTGTAAATTTATAGGGCACACTTGTCCACCCTTAAATTAGCCATAGAGCTCTAGCTTTTGAGTATTATGGCACTAGGCCAATGTTTGGTAACATCAGGAACTTAAAAAAGTCTGGCAAATAAGATTAGAGCTGTTAAATGGATTCTGACAGTGGATGGGCTGAGGCCTCTGTGCTTGCAATGGTGAAAATACAGTAAAATAGTAGTAAAAGACCAGAGCTGGTTCTGATTAACTAAGTTGTTAAAGAACAGGGCAACATGTGTTATAACTGTGCTGTAAGCTCTCTTCATGTTGCTGAACTAGGAGTTCCAAAACCAATTTAAATTTAACTGTCTCCAATCTTCCAAATGCTTTTTGGAATTGGAGTGGGAAACAAGTCTGCATGAGGAGTCCATCTTCTTAACTGTTGCACCTGTAACCAAGAAAGAGCATCAGCTAGTTTACTTTTGGATCCGCTATGTTCCTCTGCAAATGAGAATTTGATTTACAAGGCAATAAATATTAGAAGTCATAGAACAGAACTGACCAAAAAGTACCTAGAAGAACCTTCACCACAGCCATATTGTCAGATATGAATACTATATATTTGTTCTTGAGTTGTATAGAAATCCATATGGGAAACATTTCTAAAAATGAAATGTCCCTCAACCTAGTAGTGTTTGGGCCATGGCTCAGAAAACTAATGTCCATTAAAATATCCTCTCCATGCCTAATTTGCCGGATGCATCAGTGAACAGCTGAAGATTTCATTAGACACCCAGTTATCCTGCCAAAAAGAAGTACTATTAAAAATGACCAGATCCTGAGGTCCTCCTTGACTCTTCTATTGACCATAACTCTGTGATGTTTCTTCTGGCCTCTATGTAGAAGGTCTGATAAAGACCTGATGAACACTCTGCTGGGTGTTATAGCCTGGCATGCAAAGTTGAGGAGTCCCAGAAGCTCCATGATCTGCTCAGTGGTTGCCCTTTTGCTGTCTAGAATTTAACTAAATTGGAAATGTTTTCAATTTTTTCCTCTGGTAAGCAAAAGCAACATTTCAAGGTGTCTATTTTAATTCCCAGGAATGTTAAGACCTTGACTGGACCTACTGTTTTGTGTTCTGCTGATGGACCACCTAATGTATTGCATAACCTGATAAAGGCCAGTAGCCCTAATACTGTTTTGGTTTCTCCTTTGGATGTAATAAGGAAATTGTCAAGGTACTGGAACCCCATGAAGGAGGTATTGAGTTGTTTCCAACACTAGTGTAACATTTTGCTGAAATAATCAAAAGCCTGCCACACACCAAGCATCCCATAGGCATGGCTGTGCCAAAGAAATACCTTCCCTCAGTTTCCTTGCCTAATTTGTTCCAATCTTGAGGATGGATGGGAAGTAAATGAAAAAACAATTGAATATTGACTTTGGCCAGCCAAGGGTCCTTGATTGTTTTTATGATGTCCACTACATCTTCCAGTGAGGAATACTGAATTCAAGAATCTCTGCTGTCAATTGTGTCATTTGCCAAATAACCTGGATGTGATATATAGCGAATTAATCAGTATTCACCTAGATTCTTTTTGGGAACCAGTACTAAGGGAGAGATGATGAAGGACTTTAGCTATGGATATGTAAATGGCTCTCTGATGCACCCTTGAGCCAGAATAGACTGAACTATGAGTTTCCTCCCTTTTACAGAAGGTAAGTTCTTACTTGATAGCGGTAAAGAAAAAACCCTTAGAGGAAACCCTCCAGAATGAAAGTAGCAGAAGCTTGGTAAGGGTGGTCTTTTAAAAGGTCCTTAAGGATATCCGTATTGATGGGTGAGTGGTTCCAGTTAGACTTATCTGAATCTGAAAAGGAATGGTTTCTGCTACAGTGTGTTTCCCTCCACAAACATTGCAGATGTGAGGGAGCAAGCGAGCCACATTTGCCTGCATTGAAAGCCCAACAGGTTCTGACTTTGGTTGACGGTTGTTCTTCTGACTGGCTAGGGTTAATTCTCTGTTTATCAACATGACATTGAGCGAAGTATCAATATGTCTAGTATCCTACTTTGTATGGATGTCTTTGGATTTTGCTTCCTGAATCTCTGATTGTAGTCATTCTATGCCATACCCCCTTTCAGCACATCAGCCTGTCTGATTATGAGGAGATAACCAAATAAGGGATTAGCCTTTGAGTGATTCTTTTCTAGAGCTAGAGCTCTAGAGCTTTTTCTAGAGCTACAACAATGTAATGTATGAAACCAGCTACCCATTTGTTCCATGATTTAACCTTAAGATTTTAGGTTGGCATCTACCTAAAACTGCCCATACTCTGGAATAGACTGCCCATTCATATCAAGCAGAGTGCCTCCTTGGCCCTCTTCAAAAGGAACCTTGACGATTGGATGGGAGATAGGAAATTCACCCCGGGTATTACATCAGTCGCCCTGCTAGACAGGGGTCCAGGGAAGTAAATATTGTAGGAAGAAATATCCAGGGAATTGTTATGGCTAGGCTTGTATAGGGCCTAGGGCCGATAGCCTAGTACCAGCCTATGAACCAATGAACCTATAAGATCTTTTTGCCCCTTTGAATCATTGTCCATAATCCAATGAATACTGTTAACATCTATCCTGTAAAATATGCCTGTGAACTACTCCATCCAAATCTTCTTCTTCACTGTCTGGGATATATGCACAATGATAGATGACTCCTTGCTAACTTGCTCCTGTTTAATCAAAACATTGTGGGAAATATTGTAATCTGATGTTGTAGAAATGCTTCTATAAGGCCATAATTCGCAGAGAGCTTGCAAAGCATCAAAGAGATCTCGTTGTTGAAAGGTATCAGTCAGGAGAAGGGTGTGCTGAGGGTAAGAGTGGAAATAGGTGGGTACTGGGGTTATCTGTTATGACAGAAGTAGTGTTTCTTTCCACAGCAGTGCTAATTTGTCTACCTATTAACTGACCTAATCTCTCATTGCCTGCATCATTAATTGGTTCAGTAAAAGACTCTTAAGTATTCATCTATCTCCCCGACTTGTAGCTCTCCCACAACAGAAGGTATCACTAAAACCTCTGTATCTGAATGAATATGCAGACATTGTCACTTAGATCTTGCAATTTAGCCTCCTTCCTGGGCTTCATCCATGGAAGGACGTTTAGGCCCTGGATCTTCTTCTGTGTTGCCTGATTAGGTGATCTCTATTGCACCTCTCTTCACAAATATATGAGCTAGCTTTGTTGAATCATTTTCTGTAGTATAAATTCTTCAAACAAAAATTCTGAAATCTTCCATCTCTGTCTCTCTTGAAATTAAACAGTGGATGCTATGTTAATAAACCTAAAAGAAATTAAGAATTAGTAAAGTGTACTAGCAACATTATGTCTAAACTTATATCCTGCCAGAGACTGAACCAAGTAACAAATGATAGAGATGCATCTCTGATTAACTGAAAGAACTGTGTGCATGCGTGTGTGTGTGTGCGTGTGTGTGTGTGTTTGTGTGTGTACACATGTAGACGCACGCACACACACACACACACACACACACACACACACACACACACACACACACACACACACACACACACACACACGTTTTTTTCTTAAATCATGAATAGCAGGACTGGACAAGTCCATGGCTGGGGATAACAGTGAGCTATGAAATCCTAACAGGAAGGGACAGCAGAGGTTACCCTATAATGCTAAATGAGATTGGAGGTGCTGAAGTTTGCTTATATATTTTTTTTGACCAGGAGCAGGGGAGAGGAATGCCAGAGCAGAGAGGAGTAGACAGGAGGGGCGGAATGGGAGCCAGACTGAATTGGGTGGAAGTAGTGTAGTTAAAGAAAATAATTTGTTATTAAAGAGAACACCCACATAGCTGATGAAGGAGTAAACCCTAGGTCATAACTGGCTACAAATCAGCGAGTTGATTTGTATGTTTGGAGAAAATGTAGGTTTAGTGTGCTTAATAAGTATTGCTGCTTAACTGCTTGGTTGTGGAAGGTGGGGGGTTGGAAGTGGAGAGAAAGGAAAATCCTAAGTGAAGTGAAAGGAAGTTGTCATACCTCTCAACCAGTCAGGGCGAAATCTCAACAGAATAAGGGACCAAATGCATAAATAATCACACATGTATTTTATTGGATGGCAGACTGTAAAAAGTGTGAGTTAGAGTTAATTTCCCCCAGTAAGGTGCTTTATATCTATATATATATATATATATATATATATATATATATATATATATATATATATATATATATATATATATATATCCCGCACTTAACCTTATTCTCGTATTATGGTTGGGGAATATGCCATTTTATGGTATTGTGCAAGCTGGAGTTGGCATATTGAATTAGTGGGGTTGTGGGGCTCATAGAGCCAAATGGGCTGTGGGGAGGGGGGGGGGCAGTGCCACACCGAAAAAAAAATTCTTATTTTGCTAGCTTTGAGGTTATGTCTTGGAGCATGTGCAATGCACTGTAGATTTTTTTTTTCCTGACCATTTTTTATTTACATTTAAGCTGTCAAACTACTGAAGTTTTGATCAACTTCAGTAGATGTATCTATCTATGGATTCACTTCAGAAGCTCGAATTTACAAAATATCGAACTGCAAATAACCGAAACCAAAAGATCGAGTTTCATAAACTCGAACTTCTGAAGCGAAACCAAAAAAAAAAAAAAAAGACAAACTTCGCTGTGCCCCCCACACCCCCACTACTTAAATATACCAACTCCAAGATCGTGCTACAGTGGGGAAATGGGAAATCTCCCATCTTGCGCTGTATGCGGAAGCACAAAACGGGAGATTTCTCATTTCCTGTCAACACTGCAAAAAAAATAAAACATCACGTACACAGAGCATACAAGAATCCTTGCCTCTGTGTGCACGCAATGTGTTAAGGTAAGAAAACTCTTATTTTTAAACACTACACATATTCGATTTACTGAAATCTCGATCATATGGTCTCGACCATATGAAATTCGAGATTTCAGTAATTCGATTATGTGAAGTGTTCCCTTATCTATATATACAGTGGATATTAAAGTGTACACAGCCCTGTTAAAATGCCAGGTTTTTGTGATATAAAAAAATTAGACCACAATAAATCATTTCAAAACATTTCTCACCTTTAATGTGATCTATAACTTGTACAATTCAATTGAAAAATAATCAAATCTGTTAGGGGAAAAATATAAAAAATAAAAAATGTACAATAAGCTAGTTGCATAAGTGTACATAGCCTTAGACTAATACTTTGTTGAAGCACATTTTACTTTAATTACAGCATTCAGTCTTCTTGGGTACACACCTGCCATCAATTAAATAAACTCTGATTAACTCCAAATAAAGTTCAGCTGTCCTAGTAGGATTTGCCTGACATTTACTCAGTTGCCTGCTACAGCAAAAGCCATAATTCGCAGAGAGCTTGCAAAGCATCAAAGAGATCTCATTGTTGAAAGGTATCAGTCAGGAGAAGGGTACAAAAACATTTCCACAGCATTGGATATACCACAGAACACACTGAAGACAGTTTCAAAAAGTGGAGAAAATATGGTACAACAGTGATGTTGGAAAGAACTGGATGTCCCTCCAAAATTGATGAAAAGGCAAGACAAAAACTGGTTAGGGAGGCTGCCAAGAGACCTATAGCAACACTGAAGGAGTTGCAGGAATTTCTGGCAAGTACTGGTTGTGTACTACATGTGACAACATTCTCCATATGTCTGGCCTATCGGGTAGGGTTGCAAGACGGAAGCCTTTTCTTATGCAGAAAAAAATCCAGGCCCAGCTAAAAATTGCAAAACAATACATCGTGTCCCAAAAGCATGTGGGAAAATGTGTTATGGTCTGATGAGACCAACGAGAGGTTGAACTGTTTGGCCACAATTCCAAAAGGTACGTTTGGCACAAAAACAACACTTTGCATCATCAAAAGAACACCATCCTCACAGTGACGCATGGTGGTGGCAGTATAATCATTTGGGGTTGCTTTTCTTCAGCTGGAACTGGAGCTTTAGTTAAGGTGGAAGGAATTATGAACAGTTCCGAATACCAGTCACTTTTGGCCCAAAACCTTCATGCGTCTGCTAGAAAGGTGAAGATGAAAAGGAATTTCACCTTTCTACATGACAATGACCCCAAGCATACATCCAAATCAACAAAAGAATGGCTTCATCAGAAGAAAATTAAAGTTTTGGAATGGCCCAGCCAGAGCCCAGACCTAAATCCAATAGAAAATCTGTGGGGTGACCTGAAGAGGTCTGTGCACAAGAGATGCCCTTGTAATCTGACAGATTTGGAGTGCTTTTGCAAGGAAGAGTGGGCAAATATTGCCAAGACAAGATATGCCATGGTGATAGAGTCCTACACAAGAAGAAAGAATGCTGTAATTAAATCAAAACATGCTTCAACAAAGTATTAGTTTAAGGGTGTGCACACTTATGCAAACAGCTTATTGTTTGTTTTTTATTTTTTATATTTTTCCCCTAACAGATTTGTTTGTTTTTCAATTGAATTGTACAGGTTATAGGTCACATTAAAGGTGGGAAAAGTTTTGAAATTATTTATTGTGGTCTCATTTTTTTATATCACAAAAACCTGGCATTTTAACAGGGGTGTGTACACTTTTTATATCCACTGTGTGTGTGTGTGTGTGTGTGTGTGTGTGTGTGTGTGTGTGTGTGTGTGTGTGTGTGTGTGTGTGTGCATATATATATAGATAGATTGATATACACATGTGAATGTCATTTACTCCATCAAATTTGTGTTTGTTGATGGATTGAATAACTGTGAAATGCAGTTAAATGTTTTGTTCAGTGAAATTTAAAGATTTCAAATAACTGGTGCATTGAATTCATGTGGGTAAGGTAAGTGTGGGCTTGAGAAACTAATTCCAAAATGTCAGATATTCTGAAGGTGTCAGCACAAGGGAGTAGGAGTGTTTGTGTGAGTGTAGGCAGGTTAGGGTTAGAGTAAGAGTTAAGTTCTACCTTGTAAAAGCTTATTTTTTTAGCAATGTATAAGTTTTCTGTAGAACTTTTCTATGTAATAGATTATAGAATTTTGTTTATTTTTTCTTTGAATGTTCAGCCTTTCTAAAAACACTTAGCTTTTATGCTTTGTATATGTTTTCTGTGTAGCTTTTCTCCCCAGGCCCCCACTGAAAATAAACTCTTTTTGGCCCAGTGTAATATCCCAGTAAACAAATGCCAATAAATAAATACATTAATTAATTAATTAATTAATTAATTAATTAATTAATTAATTAATTAAATAAATAAAGTGTGGGAATATAGTGCATGTGTGTTTGTGTGTATGTGTATTGAATCTGTCTTATCCAGTTACAGGATTTTTCTAAGGTCAGGTGCAGAGTTAGGATTAAGCTTAGTATGCATTAGTAAGGTGGGGGGTGAAACAAAATTGCTGCTATTACTTCCCATGCAATTTTGTGCTTCAGTTCTAGAGTTTTACTTTGCAGGTGTATTATAATGTTCTACATCATGTTTAAATCCTAAATTTTAGACTACTTCTCTAATATTTCTATGTCTTTTAATCTTTTCTCGACTTTCTTGTGTACTGACCCTGTTTTATGACTTTGTGTTGTCAGCAGATGATTTTTTCCTTTCAGATTTTCTGCAGTGCTGTTTATAAAGACATTGATAAATGATCAGTCAGACCTTGTGCATACCCTCAAACGTATCATACTTGTGGAAATCTGAATGGTAATCCTTTAGTATGGTCCTTTCTGTCCTGTCCCTAATGTTCTATCAAAGTTCTAGCCACACTAACAGTCTGGAGTCCATTCTTAGTATCACCCCATGAAACAGTTTCTCTACATATATTTTTGTAAGTATTCGTTTATATTCTCTCAAGTTTGAGATGCTGCAGTAAAGCACTGCTAGTTGTCTCTTTTATCATAAGCCATAACACTGCTTAAGAAGAAATAAAAGTATAAAACAAAACCTATTCTGTTCATCTTTGCACAAATCTCTTACTACCAAGAAGGTAAATAACCAGGCAAATGATGCATTTTAGTAAGTAATTAATGTATATTTAGCCAGAAATTATACATTTTATTGTTAACAGTATATTTGGTAATGTGGTTCCTTTTCATTTCTTTTAATTTTTGTACATAATTATACTGAAATGATAATTTCTAGCAGTAGAAAAGCTGACGTGGTACTCTGTTACCTGTCTATAAACCATTTAGTTTCTGCAATTCCTAGGTAGATCCACATAGGGCAGCAGAGCAGCAGACAGTTTTTTGGCAATGATTTTATCTTTTTTTTAATTTGCAAGTTTTTATCACAATTTTAACCATAAGTGTACCTATATTATGTTGTTGTAACAGTTTCTAGTACAAAAGTGTAGATTATTGAATTTAGCAGATATAGTCCTGTTTCTTAATAAATTTCAGCTCAGTGTAGAAAGCAGCATCTGTTGCTCATTACTTTGAATGTTTGCACCCTTCTAGAGTTCTACATTTCATTTTTATGTTCTAATAACAGTATAATTAAAAGTTTTACACACTGTGGATTTTATCATCTAAATATAATTTTAACTGGACTTTTGTAGAATTATAAAGCAGGCACATTGTTTGCATTAATATGTTTACAGCCAATGCGCCAGTAATATCTAAGGCTGACTGATTATTTTCAGTGTGTGTTGCTGGTGATGATACTGTGAGTTAAGTGGTGCAGAATAATAGAGTAGATCCACTTGAACTGCTGAAGACCTGGCTGCTTGCAGACCACAGTCTCCCAGCTGGGAAATCACCTGTCAGTCAGCTTGCACAGACAGCTGCTTGTGCTCAAACTCAGCTCAAGGTATAATCCTTAACGAGCACAAACGTAGAAAACTGGAAGCAGGGACCAATAAGCAGTACAACTTTCGCCATAGAAGAAACAACGAGTAAGCCACAGGATACAAAAATTTAATGAAGTGAAGCGCTTTTCGTCTGCTCGAACAGCAGACTTCATCAGACAAAATTAATGTGCTGTTAATGACAATTTATACTTGTAGTGACGTCATCAACTAAATTCAATTAAACAAGTAACTTGCAAAACTTAATTAAGACGTCAATTGAAACATCAATTAAAACACTTACATAAAACATACACATTTTACTAAAAACCTCATAATATTAACCAGATATTTAAAAACTAAATAAAATTAAATTTGATTAAATTGAATTAAATTCAGTACCCCACACAGCTCTAAATGAGTCAAATAAATGCATAGATATAACTGTATTAAAATATAAAGTATATACAATTATAACAGCATGGATAATTTCATAGCATTTAGACTAGCTTGCTAAGCAGTACCTAATGCTGTTAGGACAGTTCACTCAAGCTCATGTGGATGTTACACATGGTAGTAGACAATTAAAACTGGAATGTCCAGTCCATGTGTATGAATATTATTAACTGTGCCACAATGCTTGTTCGTTCCGCATAATTAGATGGTGTCAAAGTATATTAGGAAATTTGATGCATAAGCTCTAACCAAAAAATCTAACCAAAAAAGACTATTCTCCATAGGGGTTAAGTGTAGGGATTCAGTTAGAATTCAGAAGGAAAACTGTCCTACCTAACTCACTAATAGTGATAGTGATACAAGGGTAATAGAGCAAAAAGCTATCTTGTAAGGCTCTTTAGTTTTAGAACACTGCTAATCGAGCAACTATCGTTGAGGCCTGGATGGGCATAAGCATTCAACCTAATCTGCCATTTAAGTTCTGATTCTTCAAGTAGCAGTTTAAGGGGAGCGCCTCTTTTCTTTTCTAGTACCTGGTCAATGACCATAAATTTAAAGGAATGGTCGCTGAATGAGATTATGTGTCTAGCTAATGCATTTTCTTCTTTCCTTTTCCTCATTGCGTACTGATGCTCATAAATGCGCTCTCTCAATTTACGTTCGGTCTTCCCTACGTAAAATCCTGGACACTTCTGGCATTGTGCCAAGTACACAACCATGCCTGTATTACAAGTTGCTCTACATCGCAGATTAAACCAGTGACCATTTACGCAAAATCTATTAGTTTCATGAATATATTTGCAATAATTGCAATTTTGGCATTTATACATGCCAGGTGTTCTTGTGAAACTAGTGTTGGAATTTTCGAAGAGGGATTTCATATTTTTACCTCTCCTAAAAGTTATGTCTAAATGGTTACCTAATTTGCTAGTTAAACTTGCATTATTACTGAAAATGAGCCAATTTTTCTTAATAATGTCTATTAAGGGGTAAATGTTAATTGAAAAAGTAAGGATTAATTTAGAATTACAGACAGGTGATGGCTCTTTACCCATGTTGGTTAGACTGGGCACAGTGTTGGATATTATCTGGCGTTCTACGTCAACTGGTTTACTCAAGATCGGTTGATAAATCCCTCTGTTTCTTTTGTCACTAACTTCTTTGACCAAGGCATTCAGTAGTTGCAAAGGATACCCTCTATGTGTGAACATATTGACAAGCAACTCACACTCACGGGTGAAGTCCTCGTCCAGGCTGGTGATTCTGGCGGCCCTTACTAATTGGCCCTTAATTACTGATCTTTTCTGGTAACTAGGGTGACAACTACTGTAATGCAGTAGGGAGTTAGAATATGTACCCTTCCTGTAGATCTTGGCTAAATAAGCCTTTAAGTTGACACTCTTTGTTAACCATACATCCAAGTATGCTATTGCATCATTGCTGAATGTAGATGTAAAATTCAAAAAGTCAGTAGTAGTGTTAAAATATTCTAAGACAGAAATACTGTCTGTTTCCCCTCCTTTTATCAAGATGAATATATCATCCAGATAGCGGGTGTAATACTTGATTTTAACCATCAATGTAGCATTATTGAATATATATTCACTTTCCCAATGTGCCATTATCATGTTCACTAGGCTTGCCCCACAAGGGGAGCCCATGGCTACCCCTGTTTTTTGGAGGTAGAAATTGTCCCCTAACATAAAGAAATTATTGTACAAGATCATGTCCAACAAATCTAGAACTAAAGCTATTTCTACCGTTGAGGCATTTTGTTTCTTTAAGTATATTGCTACCCAGTCGGTGGCTATGTTCAAAGGAATGCAGGTGTATAAATCTTTTACATCAACGGTAAGGAAGTTACATTGATCATCGAATTCCAGTTCAGATATTTTAGCCAGGAATGACCACGAATCCTTGCAGATCTGGTTTTCTTGTACTAAGTATTTCTGTAGGATGTAGTCAACTAACTTGGCACAAGTATACGTGGGGGAACCTCTACCATCTACTAAGGGGCGCATAGGTGGATCATGTAGCCCCTTATGTATCTTAGGTATTCCAAATATACATGGGAATCTTGGGTAAATAGTCTTCAAATAGTTGAATTGATCTTGGTCTATACACCCATCATGGAACATATCCTCAAGGTTATTTTTGATGGTATTGTACGCCTTCCTAGTTTCTGATAAAGAACTCAGTACATAAGCATCCCCAACCAGGAGATTTGTCATCCGGTCAAAGTAGTCGGCTTTGTCGAATTGAACATAGCCACCGACTGGGTAGCAATATACTTAAAGAAACAAAATGCCTCAACGGTAGAAATAGCTTTAGTTCTAGATTTGTTGGACATGATCTTGTACAATAATTTCTTTATGTTAGGGGACAATTTCTACCTCCAAAAAATAGGGGTAGCCATGGGCTCCCCTTGTGGGGCAAGCCTAGCGAACATGGTAATGGCACATTGGGAAAGTGAATATATATTCAATAATGCTACATTGATGGTTAAAATCAAGTATTACACCCGCTATCTGGATGATATATTCATCTTGATAAAAGGAGGGGAAACAGACAGTATTTCTGTCTTAGAATATTTTAACACTACTACTGACTTTTTGAATTTTACATCTACATTCAGCAATGATGCAATAGCATACTTGGATGTATGGTTAACAAAGAGTGTCAACTTAAAGGCTTATTTAGCCAAGATCTACAGGAAGGGTACATATTCTAACTCCCTACTGCATTACAGTAGTTGTCACCCTAGTTACCAGAAAAGATCAGTAATTAAGGGCCAATTAGTAAGGGCCGCCAGAATCACCAGCCTGGACAAGGACTTCACCCGTGAGTGTGAGTTGCTTGTCAATATGTTCACACATAGAGGGTATCCTTTGCAACTACTGAATGCCTTGGTCAAAGAAGTTAGTGACAAAAGAAACAGAGGGATTTATCAACCGATCTTGAGTAAACCAGTTGACGTAGAACGCCAGATAATATCCAACACTGTGCCCAGTCTAACCAACATGGGTAAAGAGCCATCACCTGTCTGTAATTCTAAATTAATCCTTACTTTTTCAATTAACATTTACCCCTTAATAGACATTATTAAGAAAAATTGGCTCATTTTCAGTAATAATGCAAGTTTAACTAGCAAATTAGGTAACCATTTAGACATAACTTTTAGGAGAGGTAAAAATATGAAATCCCTCTTCGAAAATTCCAACACTAGTTTCACAAGAACACCTGGCATGTATAAATGCCAAAATTGCAATTATTGCAAATATATTCATGAAACTAATAGATTTTGCGTAAATGGTCACTGGTTTAATCTGCGATGTAGAGCAACTTGTAATACAGGCATGGTTGTGTACTTGGCACAATGCCAGAAGTGTCCAGGATTTTACGTAGGGAAGACTGAACGTAAATTGAGAGAGCGCATTTATGAGCATCAGTACGCAATGAGGAAAAGGAAAGAAGAAAATGCATTAGCTAGACACATAATCTCATTCAGCGACCATTCCTTTAAATTTATGGTCATTGACCAGGTACTAGAAAAGAAAAGAGGTGCTCCCCTTAAACTGCTACTTGAAGAATCAGAACTTAAATGGCAGATTAGGTTGAATGCTTATGCCCATCCAGGCCTCAACGATAGTTGCTCGATTAGCAGTGTTCTAAAACTAAAGAGCCTTACAAGATAGCTTTTTGCTCTATTACCCTTGTATCACTATCACTATTAGTGAGTTAGGTAGGACAGTTTTCCTTCTGAATTCTAACTGAATCCCTACACTTAACCCCTATGGAGAATAGTCTTTTTTGGTTAGATTTTTTGGTTAGAGCTTATGCATCAAATTTCCTAATATACTTTGACACCATCTAATTATGCGGAACGAACAAGCATTGTGGCACAGTTAATAATATTCATACACATGGACTGGACATTCCAGTTTTAATTGTCTACTACCATGTGTAACATCCACATGAGATTGAGTGAACTGTCCTAACAGCATTAGGTACTACTTAGCAAGCTAGTCTAAATGCTATGAAATTATCCATGCTGTTATAATTGTATATACTTTATATTTTAATACAGTTATATCTATGCATTTATTTGACTCATTTAGAGCTGTGTGGGGTACTGAATTTAATTCAATTTAATCCAATTTAATTTTATTTAGTTTTTAAATATCTGGTTAATATTATGAGGTTTTTAGTAAAATGTGTATGTTTTATGTAAGTGTTTTAATTGATGTTTCAATTGACGTCTTAATTAAGTTTTGCAAGTTACTTGTTTAATTGAATTTAGTTGATGACGTCACTACAAGTATAAATTGTCATTAACAGCACATTAATTTTGTCTGATGAAGTCTGCTGTTCGAGCAGACGAAAAGCGCTTCACTTCATTAAATTTTTGTATCCTGTGGCTTACTCGTTGTTTCTTCTGTGGCGAAAGTTGTACTGCTTATTGGTCCCTGCTTTCAGCTCAAGGTATGGCAGTTGTGAGGAGAGAGTGGAGATGCCAGCTACCCCTGGAGCACATAGCTGAATTTAAGCATGGTAAGAGCAGCAGCTTGAGGGAGGGACAGAGTGTGAAGTGGTGAGTGTTTGTCTGTTATGATTTAGGATTGTTAGAGAATGAGATTTGGGTTAGGTTTAGGGAGCAAAAGGGGACTTTAGGGTTAGGGAGAAAAAGGATAATTTAGTTTTAGAGTGCAATCAATGAATTCAGAGTTAAGGAGTAGGAAAAGAGTTTCTATCAGAAAATTTAGATTTATAGAGTGATCCGTGGATTTAGATTTATAGAGTGATCCATGGATTTAGATTTAGAGGCTGACAGGGGCATTTTTAATTAGGCAGCAGGAGGATAGTCTAGAGTGGTGCTGCGGTAGCGTTGTCACCTCACAGTAAGATGTTGTCCTGTTCGATTCTCAGCTAAAGCGTCTTTTGTGTGGAGATATGCGTGAATGGGCATACCTTCGTTGAAGGTTGTGCATCAGAGCTGGCAACTCGGTACGTAAAAATATACTGCCAATCATTAGCGGACCGGAGTTCCGCTGTGGCGACCCCTAACCGAGAAAAGCCGAAAGATACAACAGGATAGTCTAGAGTTAGAGATTAATCAGAGAATTTAGGTTTAGGGAGCAGGATGGTAGCTTAGTGTTAGAGAATAATCAGAGAATTTAGGTTAAAGAAACCATCAGGGTATTTTGTTTTTTGAGTGTGGGAGGGGAATTTAGGTATAGAAGGTAACGGAGAATTTAGGTTTTGGGAAGGACAGGGGAATTTAGATTTAGAAAGATAGTGGCAGTTTTAGGGAAAGCACTAAGGACTATGGTTTGAGGTTACAGTTAGGAACTGGGTAAGAGTCTTAAGGTAAGATTTAGGGTTCTTGGAAGGCTGCATTATTTATAGGATTGAATTCTGGGAAGGTTGTTTAATTTACTGGGACTGGGCTAGTGAAAGGTTGGGCACAAATAGCAAGTCATATTGCATAAACCAACAAGCATGCAAGTACTTGTAGACCCCCAACAAAGCATCTGTATGGTAGATAATCTGACCTATATATTAACAATCTGTCTTACGACATCCATTTATCTATAATGGTCAAGTCCAGTATCAGTTTTCTAATGTTCATTTTTAAAATAAATTCATTCATCCATAACCCCCTTTTTCCCATTTTTGCACATGGAGTCAGCATGTCAGTTGAACAGTAACAATCATCTAGAGCCAAGGTTTACACTGCTGGGTGGCTAGCCCTGCTGTGGTAGTTATGCATCACACACTTGCACTTATGGCCAATTTACAGTGTCTTAATTCACCTACTGCATGTCTTTGAAATTTGGGAGGAAACTGGAGCACCTCACGCAAAAACAGGGAGGACATGTAGACTCTGCACAGAAAGCATCTCAGCTGAGAATCAAATGAGGGAACCTCTTGCTGTGAGGAAACAGCACTATCTATTGTGCCACTGCACCACCCTACAACAAACTGAAAAAAAAACAAAAGAAAGAAAATTCTTGCAGAACTAACAAGTTTGCTTGTGCGGATATGAATCCAACCTAAACCAGTGACAGTTTAAGTCTAATTGAAAATCTCTGGAAGGAATATCTAGAGATTCAGTTGAATTCAATTACTCTTAAATAATCCTTTGCAATGAACCGTATTCTCTAGGGGAAAAAGGTGAACAGAGGCTGTTTGCTCCAAAATCTTTATTAGTTGAACAGCTGATGGATGAGTTCTTATATAACTATTAACATGTAACAACGTTTTAAAATCTTACAGCTTGTAAAGATCTGTATAAATGTTCATCCATCTACATAAAAAGAAAAAAAAATAGAAAAAGCAGGATGCATTTTATTGCAGTATGGTGTATTCAATATCAGAATCACATTATTGGTGAATTGTACCCTCTCTATGCCTTTGGGTACATACCAAGATGGTTATGACAGCTGAAAGAGGAATGAAAAATACAGGGAAATCTGCAAACAACAGACAATATGGTTTTCACTTTAGCCTTGCTTGAAAAGTATTGGATTCTGTTGCTGAATTTTCTTCATATATGAATCAGCAACATTTATTTTTATTTAGCATTTGTTGACTGGGTTAGACCCATTATGCTAGTGGCCTCTTTTCAGGAGTGATCTAAGGAGGTGTTTATACTAGTAGGGGACTTTTGGCCATGGCATCAGGGAACGTCTCCTACTCTTTGGAGCTGCTAGACAGGACCAGAGGGCTCTTACAGAAGCAAGGAAGTTATCAAGATGCTTAAGGGAAGCAGCAGCATGGGGGGAGAAGAGAAAAGCTGTAGAGTGCTTGGAGGTGGAAAATGAAAATTTGGAGAAAAAATTTGTTCAATATGGAATATTAGAATGCAGATAAAGATTCATGTGTGGTAGATGGTACAAATGATCAGCATTTAGATGTCTCAGTGAAGAATGAAGTAAGTGAAGTAAGTGAATCTATTGGAGTGGTGCAGATAACAGAACTGGTGTCAGGAATGGTACAGATTAAAAGATTTGATGTCAGGAGTCCTTGCAGATGTTGAAAATAATTAGGATGATCCATGTGACAGCCCTGCTGTTTCATGGTGTGAGATGATAGATAACATTTTTTGGATGTTAAGAGGACAGTAATACGGAGAAAGAACAAGGTGATATGACTGCAGAGAATGTAGCAGTCATACAAAGCAAAAGAGAAAAGCAGCGACAAACTGAGGACTGTTTTTGTGCAGCAGAGACAGTAGGCAAAAAGGAGAGTTGGAATAAATAAAATTGTTCTTAAAAATAAGGAAGACCAACTGTGAGAATAAGAGTAAAATTAACATTGTAATAGATATTATATATGGGACAATTTGGTAACTCTCCTGAGTTTTAAAGCTCAGGAAATTCAGTCTTTTATACATATAATAGCGACTGAGACTTTTTGTGACTGAACATTTGGGACTGAGGAACTGATGATGACATTTCTGGAACTGGGTAACAAAAACAGGACATTTATCTGTGGAATAATTATTTATTTTCTGGCAGTAACTTAAATGTTAAAAAATAATGATAAACTGGAAGAGGATGTTAAAAAATGCATGCAGGGCGTGTGTGAAACTGTTGATAACATTGTGAAAGAGATGACAGAAACTTATGGAATGGAGGATGGACATTGTAAGCTACTTTGAAATGTGAAAACAAAAAAACATGGTGGAACACTTGGTCAAGTGGAAAAATAAGAACAAACTGGGAAAATAAAACAAAAAAAATGGCACTGAACCAATGTTCACTCGAACATAGTGTATTGCAGATAAAAGTAAGTGCTTTCGCATAGGATAATACCTGTACTTCTTCAGACAAAAGAAAAGACAATACTAAGGAACATCCTTTAAATACATCCTCCCAAGATACATCCCAAATTAAATCATGCCAGCACAGGGCTTTCCTTCACAATCAGGGACATGAGATTTTCCTGTACGGGAAGATTCAAATGTAATACTCAAAGTATCATCTACCTGGCTAAGTGTAAAATGTGCCCTGTTTTTATATAGGAAAATCAGACAGGAGATTTAAGAGACAGGATGAATGAACATCGATATGCAATTAAGAACAAAAAAGTTGAGAATCCGTGGCCAAGCATATTATTAATTCACCAGAACATATTTTCAAATTTAGGGTAATTGATAAAGTTAACACTAGTATCAGGGGTGGTGATTTCTTTTTTGGGGACTTTTCTCATTTAATTAATGATTGTGAGAAAATACAATTTAATCAGCTGGTAGAAAGGACATACAGCAAGAATCTGTGGCTGAAAGCAGGTTGTGTAAAAAATGGGACACTTTTGGATGGATTGTCAAGAGCTAACAATAAATAAAGAAAAAAAAGGGGGATGTGAATAAAACATACATGATTAAGAACAGCAAGGAGCTGGGGGAGTGGGTGAATGAGATGAAGACGAAACTGGAGAAGATGAAAAATTATGGAGAGAAAAAAAAAGAGAGTCAGAGGTTAGGTGAAGGGATTTACACTAATACATTTTTGAAGTTCAAGCCACTAAAAATCTGATTCTGAGGCTCAAGGATTATTTATACATAAACCCAGGAAAAATATTCAGTAGGGGAAAGCATAAAAATAAAAAAATGAAAATTTAAAAATATTTCCCATAAATTTAAAAAGAAGTAAAAGCAACAATTTTAGAGTATTTTCAGTAAATATGAACAGCATTATTAACTGATGCTGATCTTGTAGCACAGGCAGGTATGACCCTGGCCCTGAGTAGCATCCTGCCATCTCCCAGAATGATACCGCAGTACAAGGACAAAATGATTGACTTCAACAATTGGCTAACCTTCTGGTGTCATTATAAGGGGATCCAGTATCTGTCTGTCTGGAATGACATGGTTGACAGACCACGATGCTTTTCCAAAGATGGCCTGCACCTGTCACCCCTGGGATTCCAGATACTGGCTAATGCTCTTGCTGCCCCTATAGTGCCTTTTTTAGGCAAGGTTCAAATGACAAATTCACCACAACAGGAACAGGCAAGCAAAAACTGAGGGTAATGCTTCTCAATGCTAGAAGTCTAAATCTCAAAATGCACTCACTCGAGGCACTACTTAAAATGGAGAACATCGATGTCTGTGCAGTGACTGAGAACTGGTTCAAGGCTCCAGAGAGCACCCTGCATTACCAGTCTATAATTCATGCCACACTTTTCGGCCATCTAACCTGGACCGGAACACCAAAGGCAGAGGTGTGTCCATATTCATTAAGAATATCCACACCTCCAGGCTAGTTGCTCAACATAAAGCAGCCGAGGTTATCCAAGTGCAACTAACTCTGGGCAAAACTGCAATCCAAATTGTAGTCTGCTACAGATCCCCCACCATGCCCCAGGATTCCCACTCCTCTTTTCTTGATATATTGGAAAATATTAGGGTTCAACCACACACCCTAATATTGGGCGATTTCAACTACCCCATCATTAACTGGGAAAACTCCTCATGTACCAACTCCTTTGCTCAGCGCTTTCTGGAATTCATAAATTCCAATGCCCTGGATCAACTTATCCACACCCCCACCAGGGGCAACAATATCCTAGACCTAGTCAATACCAACATGAGTGACCGGTGTTCCACACCTGAAGTCAACTCCTCGTTGGTCAGATCCGACCAAAGTTAATCACCCTAGATATCCATATCCCACCCCCATCCCCCATTAAGGAAACCACGGTAAAAAAATTTCTCCAGAGCCAACTTCCTGCTTAAGACAGAAGTGGCAAACTTCATGACACCCATGCAGATGGACAATAAAGTTATGACTGCTGAATGCTACACAAATGTACTCTATAAGCACTTACACGAGTGCATGGATCGTGCTATCCCAAACAGAACCAAGATGCTATTCTCCAAAAAAAGGAAGCCAATCTGGTGGTCCCCTGCCATAAACAAACACTACAACAGAAGGAAGAAATTGTTGCAAAAGAGAGTAAAATTCCATGAGTGGAGGAGCTCCCTGGTCAGCCTCAGCAAGAAGCTGAGATCCCTTATAAGATCCTCCAAACCTAGCTATGAAAACAAGATTGCCACTGATTCTAAGGACAACCACAAAGCATTCTACAGCTATGTCAAGAATCTCAATGGCAACACCCAGATCTGCTCTGAGTTACAGCACAACGGCACAAAAATTACAGAACCAACTGATATTGCCAACATCCTGGCAGATAGGTTCAGTTCTAACTTTACCCCCCTCTCACCCCTAAAGGGCCCATATCTATACAGGAAAAATGCAGAGTCCCTGTAATCACAACTTCACAGGTAAAAGCAGCACTCTCTAAAACCAAAAACACGGCATCCATGGGAAAGGACAACATCCCAGGCTGCCTTTTACACAAACTTCAGAACGAACTGGCTCCCCACCTAAGCCTCATGTCAAGCTTTATGCTCACTGAATGGTGCACAGCAACAGTTATCCCACTCCACAAAGGGGGAGCCACCACTGATCCTGGGAACTATCACCCTATTAGCCTGGCGAGCCTGGTCTGCAAAGCCATGGAATGTATCATCATGAAATTCATAAACAAAGACATTGGTAACCTCCAAACTCTGGACCCCACCCAGTTCGGATTTGTGAAAGGCAGATCATGCCTCTTGAACCTGGTCGACTTCTTTGAGGCAGTCACAAAAAGCCGTAGAAGAGGGTAAGGTGGTTCACGCAGCCTATTTTGACCTTGCCAAGGCTTTCGACACCATCCCCATTCAGGAATTATAGCTAAACTCACTAAACTAGGTATAAATCCCTATGTCACAAGATGGGTTGCCAACTGGCTCACTGACAGAACCCACACTGTAAAAGTTGCAGACTCCAAATCTGACTTCAAACCAGTGACAAGTGGAGTACCACAGGGATCATTCCTGGGACCTCTCCTGTTTGGTATCTACTTCTCTGAAGTACAGGCTAACACAGAGGGCCTCTGGCTAAAGAAGTTTGCAGATGACTGCAATCTAGGAGCTATAGTTGAGTCCCCAAATGACGTGGACATCCTACAGAAGGGCCACACTGAGACAGATGCCTGGTGTCAGAGCCATGGGCTCAAGCTCATAGCCAAAAAGTGCATTGTTATCCCCTTTGGTAAAAACTCTGTACCCATGAACTACCACATAGGCAGCAGTCTTCTTAACACCAAATGTGTAATAAGAGACCTTGGGACCCAGGTGGACAGTAGTCTCTCCTTTGATAAGCACATTGCCACAGTAGTAAGGAAATCCTTCTACATGGCACACATCATCACAAAAGGGTTCTCATCCAGGAAAAAAGAGATCATTGTTCCCCTCTACTTGACACTCATTAGACCCATTATAGAGTACAACACCCCTTTTGGAATGTACCTCACAAGACATCTGCAGCAGCAGCTTTAAAGGCCACAGAATTATCTCACAAAGAGGATTAATGGCCTCAAACAGATGCCCTACACTGATCGCCTCAAAAAACTCCAGCTTTACTCTGTAGCATATCACCTACTCCAAGGTGATCTCTGCCTAACATATAAAGCTATGTCAAACCCGGAGCTGTTGGGCATGCTACACCTAAAGAAATCCCAATCCCTCCCAGCTATACGCTCTAGGGATATAAACCTTGTCACCACAATAAACAGGACTTGCTGGAGGGATAGATTCCTGTCCCAGAGACTTTCCATACTCTGGAACAACCTACCCATCTATGTCAAGCAAAGTTCCTCATTAACACTCTTCAAGAAAAATCTTGATGAGTGTATGAAAAATAGGAAATACACCCCGGGGATCACTTCTGTGGCTCTGCTCGACAGGGGCACAGGAAAATAACTTTCTTGGGTTGGCGTAAGCAAGGGAACTTTGTTGGCTAGGCTTACTTAGGCCCTTGGGCCGATAGCCTAGTATCTACCTATGAACCTATGAACACTGTAAGAAGGACAGGGATAATAGAATAGTATGTTAATGTGAGGTGGATGTTATTCTGTAGGAGTATGTTAGAGTCCTGATAAGTGAAAAAACACTGCAAACAGAAACAATTGTGCAGTGGAAATATGATCTGGAACTTTATAGTTTATAGATTAGTACTAAGCTAACTGCCCTTGTGAGCCATTTTAAGCCTAGCCAATTATCCCTTGCGAGACTCAAATCCTGCAGCTTGTGTTTGTAAGGCAAACACCTTAACCATTAGGCCACTCTCCCAACCCCTTAGGAAGTAAAAGCTGTGCTGGAGTGGCTGTATTGTGTAAATCCTATGAAAACACTAGATGTAATGTTGGTAAGGATGGGAAGGTTAACTTTTGTGGATGTGAGATGGAGAGAACATGTTTATAGAATTATAGCAGTGTATGCATATATGTAAATAACAAGGAAAGAGAAAATCTGATTTGTCAAATATTAGACCATGTGGTCATTAACATGAAATTTATAATTGCAGGAAACTTTAAATGCGATTTAAGGGGAAGACATAAAAAGCAAGGGAAAGATGTAAACAATACAGGAAGTGAAAATGTGGTAAATTAGCTATGTGGAACAAAAACCAATGGGTATATAGAAGGGGCACTTGTATCTGAAACTGATTATTTTGTATTATTGGAAAGCATAAGGGTAGTAGATGGTGATACAGTTTTGGTGAGTTTTTTCAGACCATTTAGCAATATGGATGGAAGTGATGAAAGAAACAGAGTATATTAAAACAGGAAAGGGAATAAAAAGGATAAATGTGAAATTGTGGCGTGGGAAGTATTGCAGTTACCATATAACAATGAAGGATTTCTATGAAAACTGATCCGAGTGGTGGCTTGAAATTAAAAAGAAGTATAAAAAGTTTTTTTTTTCAGTGGCAGGATGATGTAAGAAAGGAACAGTGAAGTATGGGAAAATTTATAGAAATGTGTTACAGAATTAGGTAGATATTATTTATTAGGGAGAAGGAAGAGGTATTTGCATATTTGATTAAAATAGTAAAGGAGGATATTGGTATAATTACCAAAATGAAAAATGTAAAACGTGAGATAAAATAAAACAAGAGCAAATTTAAGTATTATAGTATAGTATGTGGGAATAATACATATAAGAATAAAAGGATGAAAAATAACAGAGAATGAAAAGTAAATACATTTCCAGAACAAGTTAAGGAAGAAATTAAAAAATAAATTACTATTAGTGAACTGGATGAAGTACTTCGAAAAGTAAATGTTGATTCAGTATCAGACCCAAATGGCATGGGGTATGGAGTGTACAAGAAATGGATGGATTAGCAAAGAGAATATTTTGTAAATGCACTGAATGAATGGGTGAGGAAAGGGTTTGTTTAAAGAGTGCTGTAGTGGGATATTAAAATGTATATGGAAGATGAGAAGAATGAAATAAAATGGAAAGCCATTACACTCAATAACACAGATTATAAATGTTTTATGGGAATAATACAGAGCAGAATGGAAGGAAGGAAGGGTGAGGGACTTTACGGAAGAAAGTATATATGGTATAAAAGGGAAGGGGTATTAAGAATTGTTACTGGTTGTGAGAGAAATTGTGGATGATATTGTAGGTAAAGGGGAGGATGTGAAGCTAATGTTAGTTGGTACTAGCAAGGCATTTGATACAGTAGGACATTATGCTTTGTGGGATGTTATGGAGAAGTATGGAATAGGAAATAGAGTTAGGAGAGTGTGTAAGTCAGCATATCTCAATAATAGAGTGCAAGTTTTAGTGAATTGGTGGCCAAGTAAAGAAGTATGCATGAAGTGAGGTAAAAGACAAGGATGTTCCATCAGTAGAATACTGGTTGCATTGGTGCTGAATGCAACAGTGGGTAAAGGAGCTTACAAAATGAAAGATGATAGATATGTCATGCAAAAGTAGGTGGTGATACTGGTATTTCTGATATATGCAGATGATATAGCTGTAATTGCTAAGAAATATGGATGAGGGAACAGCTGCTTTCCCTGAATGGATATTTAAAGGAAATGGAAATGACCACTAATAATGATAAAAGTAAAGGTTTGGGGGATGTGGTGAAAATTGGGGTGAGTATTTTGCAATAAATGAAATGTATTTGCTAGGAATAAAAATTGGTAAAATTATGTAGTTATGATGAAGTCGAAGGGTTTGGTAAAATAAATTAAATAAATATGTCTTCTGTGGAGCACTTATAGATTACATTTAGTAAATGGGCTTATTTAGTGAATTTGGTATTAATGGGAAAATGGCGTATATCTCAAATGTTTAAATGATCCAAGTAAAATATGAAAATGCAATTGTGCAGTTCCTGTTTTCTTTCATATGGAGCTCAAGATTAAACCCAATGAAAATAGGTGTGTTGTATATGAGCGAAGATGAAGGGGGATTGGGGTTCCTAAATCCAGTTGTTTATTCTGATTTTTTTAAATTTGTATGGAGTATTAAAGGTGGTAAAGGAAGTGAGTGAGAATTTAATAGTGAGAATATTTAAATTTGTCCAAAAAATTTTGGAAGATGAACAGATTAAGGAAAAAAGAAAAAATATATATGTAAATGAAGAAATTAAAAATTATCAAGAAAAATGCTAATATGGAAAATAAAAATTGATATTCATGAAAGATGGAAGGGTATGGTATAATTATAAAGTCATGGGAAACTTTACTAGAGGTGATTGAAGCCAATAAAGTAAGGAAATGTGATATACCAATATAGTACAGTGTCAGTATTTCCTATGAAGACTTGTAATAAATAAGTTATCAATAAAGGGGAATATATGATTTAAAAAGAACATTGAAAGTGTGTGTTACATTTTGTGGGGAGGAAGAGACAAAAGAGCATGTTTTTTTTTTCTAATGTAAAACAGAGGTGAAACTCTGGAAAAAGTGTGGAAAAAAGTTTTTGATAATATTAATGACATAAACTAATATATATATATATATATATATATATATATATATATATATATATGATTATGTATGGTTATTATAAAAATAAGAAAGACTATGTGAGGCAGTAGATAAGAATTGATTATTTGGAATGAAAGAGTGAATGAAACTTTGTTTAACTGAAAATAGATTTTGGCAAATATATTGTGAAAAATCAGAACATGGTTGTGGAAGAAGGCGTGGGTTCATTTATGGAAGAATAACAATAAGGATGTTGTAAGAAAAATGATATATATAGTAAGAAATAGAAATGTGCATATATATGTGCCTATAAATATGTAGATTTTGTAAATATGTAATTAATGTTTTTTATGTTGTGTTAAATAAAGGACTCCATTCTCTTTATATCTATGGGAGCTACCACCAACTCAAGCAGATGGGACCCTGAATTAATGTTTCCTCCAACAGAAGACAACAGATAAGAATGACTAGGGCTGCTTGCTAGCAATTTTGTATTTAAATTGGTTTTCATAATACTGCTTATTAGTCTGAGCAGATATCCTTGCATACACATTTTGCTATGTTGTGATAATCTTGCATAACTTTTAGCAATAGATATGGGGGTGGAATGCTCTATAGCAACACATGGAAATACATTACTGTGGCTGTTTTTTTTTTTCATTTTCTTTAAAGTATGACTTTAGTAACCCAGAGAGCATGTATAGTATTTTTAGATGGCAATTGATGTATGAAAGCAAATAACAGTTACAGGTTCACTTCTAAATATTATTGATATTGTTGTTGGAGGGGCAGTAACCATCAAAGACCAACAGGGGCCATTCTACTTATCTGATTCCTTCACAGTTAAAGTTAGTGTACTCTTTCAAAAAGGGAGACATTCTGCTTGGACACAATGTATGTATTTTGCAACCGAGTACCTTATTGTAAATCCCTATTTTTTTTTTAAAGTCTGAATTGCCTTTGTGGAACTGACATATGGCCTCTTATTTACAGACAATATATCTAGAATTTCAGAGGAATTTTGTCATCACAGTCAGGCACTATGTCTGGTTTCTACCTGGTGTATATTTGACACTGATGTCCAGAACATATGTGTACTAAGTTCTCCTTAAGTCAGAATTAAAGACTCTGTATGCTTCACAAGTAAAAAAGTATACATACATTTTTTTCAGTTGCATTATGACATGACTACAGTGACATGCTTTGAAGTGACTAAAGCTGTGTGTGTTCTGCACTGGAAGTTATGAGGTAAGAACTGAGGTCTCAGGAGTGCTTTGTATTTAAATACCTTATTATTAGCTTAAAGTTTTAAAATGAAATCCCAAAGATGAACAAATGTGCAGCCTTTCAAAGGCAATTATATAAGCCGCGGTGGTGCAGCGGTAGCATTGTCGCCTCACAGTAAGAGATTCTCCCGTTTGATTCTAGGCTGGAGCACCTTCTGTGTGGAGTCTGCATGTCCTCCCTGAGGTCGAGTGGGTTCAAAAGACATGCGTGAATGGGCGTGCCTTCATTGAAGGCTGGGTGTCGAGCTGGCACCTCGGCACCGTAAAAATGTACTGCCAAATCATTAGCGGACCGGAGTTCCTCTGTGATGACCCCTAACCGGGAAAAGCCAAAAGAAAAAGAGCTCCCTATTGGACAATTATTACATTAGAAGTAAAATTCCAATTTATTTCTCCTAAACAGAGATATTTTTTGTTACTGGGCTTATGACCTCTCCTCCCAGTTTAGACTCATGAGCAGTAAAGTGCATTGCAAGAAAATAGTTTTTTTTATATGTATTTTAAATTTGGTGTGACCCGCTAAGTGCATTTTGTGTATGATGCTCATGATATAGTACTCTGAGAAATTTGGTATATTACAGTGTACAATTACAAAGAATTGTTCCTTTATAGCTAGGTACCTTGCTAGTCACATATAGGTATCTGAATGCTCTGAGTTTGCTATTTGTTTCACAACACATGCACACGTACATGCACGTACACGCACACACACGCACACACACACACACACACACACACACACACACACACACACACACACACACCTGTAAATAAACATGAATATACATTATTTTTTCCCATTTTTTTTCAAGCTGCCAACCTTAGCATATATCAGAATCAAAGAAACATATTGTGTGTCTATATGAAATGAAAACCAAAAATAATCCTCTTTTCTAAGAAAAAAGTGTTATTTACTGACATTAGATTGCCACTTGCTATACAAAACACGCATAAACACACACACACACACACACACACACACACACACACACACGCTTGCATGTGTGTGTGTGTGTGTGTGTATCTATCTATATATATATATATATATATATATATATATATATATATATATATATATATATATATGTGTGTGTGTATTCAGTGGATATAAAAAGTATACTCACACCTGTTAAAATGCCAGGTTTTTGTGATATAAAACAATGAGACCACAATAAATAATTTCAAAAATTTCCCACCTTTAATGTGATTTATAACCCATACAATTCAATTGAAAAATAAACAAATCTGTTAGGGGAAAAAAGATGAAAAATAAAGAATGTACAATAAGCTGGTTGCATAAGTGAGCACACCCTTAAACTTATACTTTGTTGAAGCACCTTTTGATTTACTTACAGCAGTCAGTCTTCTTTGGTACACACCTGCCATCAATTAAAGAGACTCTGATTAACCACAAATAATGTTCAGCTGTCCTAGTAGGATTTTCCTGACATTTGCTCAGTTGCCTGCTACAGCAAAAGCCATGGTTCACAGACAGCTTACAAAGCATCAAAGAGATCTCATTGTTGAAAGTTATCTGTCAGAGGAAGGGTACAAAAACATGTCCACAAAAACATGTCCACAACATTGGATATACCATCGAACACAGTGAAGACAGTCATCAAAAAGTGGACAAAATATGGCACAATAGTGCTGTTGCAAAGAACTGGACGTCCCTCCAAACTTGATGAAAAGTCAAGACAAAAACTGGTCAGTGAGGCTGCCAGGAGACCTACAGCAACACTGAAGGAGTTGCAGGAATTTCTGGCAAGTACTGGTTGTGTACTACATGTGAGAACAATCTCCCATATTCTCCATAGGTCTGGGCTATGGGGTATGGTTGGAAGATGGAAGCCTTTTCTCACACAGAAAAACATCCAGGCCTGGCTAAAATTTGTAAAACAATACATCAAGTCTCTCAAAAGCATGTGGGAAAATGTTTTATGGTCTAATGAGACCAAGGTTGAATCTTTTGGCCACAGTTCCAAAAGGTACGTTTGGCGCAAAAACAGCACTTCACATCACCAAAAGATCACCATCCCCATGGTGAAACATGGTGGTGGCAGTATCATGATTTGGGGTTGCTTTTCATAAGCTGGAACTAGGGCTTTAGTCAAGGTGGAGGGAATTATGAACAGTTCCAAATACCAGTCACTTTTCGCCTAAAACCTTCGGGAATCTGCTAGAAAGCTGAAGATGAACAGGAATTTCACCTTTCAACACAATAACCCGAATGAATGGCTTCACCAGAAGACAATTGGAATAGCCCAGCCAGAGTCCAGACCTAAACCCAATAGAAAATATGTGGGGTGACCTGAAGAGGGCTGTGCACAAGAGATGCCCTCGCAATCTGACAGATTTGGAGGGCTTTTGCAAGGAAGAGTAGGCAAATATTGCCAAGTCAAGATGTGCCATGCTGATAAACTCCTACCCAAGAAGACTGAATGTTGTAATTAAATCAAAAGGTGCTTCAACAAAGTATAAGTTTAAGGGTGTGCACACTTATGCAACTAGCTTTTTGTACATATTTTATTTGTTATATTTTACCCCTAACAAATTTGTTTGTTTTTCTATGGAACTGTACAGGTTAAGTTTTGAAATGATTTATAGTGGTCTCATTTTATATATCACAAAAATCTGGCATTTTAACAGGGGTGTGTAAACTTTTTATATCCAGTGTGTGTGTGTGTGTGCGTGCGTGTGTGTGTGCATATATATATATATATATATATATATATATATATATATATATATATATAGTTCTGATGAACAAATTCAGCAGATTCGACATTTACATCGAATATCAAATGAAATGTCCATATAGGAGCTAAAGTAATTCTAGCTCCTACCCTGGAATTCACTGTTTTGCAGGGGGGCAGCCGCTCTGCACCCCCCCACACCCCCTGCTAACTACATATTCCATCTCCGAGATCGCACTACAATGAGGAAAGGGATGAATTTCTCAATCCGCACTGTACTATGATCTCCACTCAAAACACTGAGCTCCTATCAGTGAATGTACAGTGACATTTGCTGATAAGGACTCTCGCTCAATTAACGTTAGGCAACACAGAAATTGACCAATGGCTGTTCGACATTCCTGTGTTCGTCGAACGTTAATTCTACCTTTTGACAGTAAACCATTAGAAACAGACTTTTACATATATATATATATATATATATATATATATATATATATATATATATATATATACAGAGAGAGAGAGACACACACACACACACACACACACACACACACACACACACACACACACACACACACACACACACCATACATTAGTGATAAAAAGGTTCTGTATTGTATTTCTGTAGAGGATGCCTTGTGAATTTTGGCTGTAAAGATTATGCTGTTTAGATCATTTGTTGCCCTGTGACAGGCTGTGATGAGAACACCAAATAAATGAAGATAGTGTATGAGAAATAACTAATTTAAAATGTCAAAGAACCTTTAGTTTGTTTTTGTTTGGTGGTGATGATAAGGGATTTATGATGGGTATGAGAGGCTTGATTATGAAGGGACACAAGTTTTAGAAATTCTAAGGATGAAGATTATGCAGAAATAGATCTAGATCAATTAAAGACAATATAAGGCTCTGAAATACTCACCCGACAGACTTTTAAGATGGAATGTATGACTCATTATAACTGGAATCACAAACTAAGTTCATTTTGTAGTGGCTGAAGGTCATGACATACTAGTCTGAGAAAGTTACTGTAATATTTCATTTCATTACAGGACAAGATTCTTGACAAGAAAGACACAGTTTACAAGTGGACAGCTGGTGATACTGTATCTTTTACAGAAATTATGTATATTTTTGGGGAGGGGAGGCTCACTTGCCCCACCATCTAGCTACTGTAGACATATTCTGCCTCAGTAAGAAAAGGAACCATGAGCTGCCACTGGCTGCAACACAAGAAAGCATTGCTTTCAGGCCTGATTCCTACACTATATCTAGCAGTGGAAAGTAGTTCAAAAAGAAGGCAACTATGTAATTTCTTGGTAATGTGAAGCATGTAGTAGTTGGTGCAGAGAGTTGACAGTGAACTATAGTTACTGTGGTACAGGGTTTGATTCCCTCAGCCCTGATTTGTCTGACATGATCTTGAAAAAGGCACTTAACCAGACAGTGCTTGAGGACAATTAGGAATGTGGGCTAGGGTCCTCACTGGTCACATGGACTGCAAGCCTAGTAAATACCTTTGAATGTGTGTGAAGTTCAATCAAGTAACTCACAGCAGAGGACCATCTGTATGTTAAAGGTTTACCATCTGAAGAATTGATCTTAGATTATCATTTACATGATAGGTATATCAATCTCATTTCCCTGTAACTTTCTCTGTTTTTCTTACTTCTTTATAATGTTCTGTCAGTTGTTCATTAGTTTGCCTGCAAGTGAGATTTCCCCAACTAAATATTGCTAATACAGATTTTTTTCTCCAAATAAAGGGAAGTAATAATTTTCTTAACTGGTTATAACATGTGGATAGGCTGTACACAAATTACCATTTAATGTGCATGAGACTGAAAAATCCCACCCTCCCCCCAAAGGGTCTTCTTCAAAATTTATTTAGAGAAAGACCATGAAGAAAACCCTGTTCTATTTTTCATAAAAATATACTAAGCTAGTGAAGAAAATCCCTCTACGTGTTTGTCTACTACCAAAATCTTACTGGGGTTTATTATCCATTTTCTTTTTCCTCTCCTTCACCCACAGTCATTCACAAATTTTATAGCACTTCCTTGCTGACACTAAGGGAATTATTTTTCTTGCATGCAATTAAAATGCTCTTTTGTCCAGTTAATGACTACTGCTGTTAGAAGACATTATTGCCTAGTTGACTACTACTGGAAGAAGACATTATTATCTGGTTAATGACTACTGCTGGGAGAAGACAATATTACCTAGTTAATGACTACTGCTGGAAGAAGACATTATTACCTAGTTAATGATTACTGCTGTTAGAAGACATTATTGCCTAGTTAATGTTAGAAGACATTATTGCCTAGTTACTGGAAGAAGACATTATTATCTAGTTAATGACTACTGCTGGAAGAAGGCATTATTACCTAGTTAATGACTACTGCTGGAAGAAGGCATTATTACCTAGTTAATGACTACTACTGGAAGAAGACATTATTACCTAGTTAGTGACTACTGCTGGAAGAAGACATTATTACCTAGTTAGTGACTACTACTGGAAGAAGACATTATTACCTAGTTAATGACTACTGCTGGAAGAAGACATTATTACCTAGTTAGTGACTACTGCTGGAAGAAGACATTATTACCTAGTTAATGACTACTGCTGGGAGAAGACATTATTACCTAGTTAGTGACTACTGCTGGAAGAAGACATTATTACCTAGTTAATGACTACTACTGGAAGAAGACATTATTATATAGTTAGTGACTACTGCTGGAAGAAGATATTATTACCTAGTTAATGACTACTGCTGGAAGAATACATTATTACCTAGTTAATGACTACTGCTGGAAGAAGACATTATTACCTAGTTAATGACTACTACTGGAAGAAGACATTATTACCTAGTTAGTGACTACTACTGGAAGAAGACATTATTACCTAGTTAATGACTACTACTGGAAGAAGACATTATTATCTAGTTAGTGACTACTGCTGGAAGAAGATATTATTAACTAGTTAATGACTACTGCTGGAAGAATACATTATTACCTAGTTAATGACTACTGCTGGAAGAAGACATTATTACCTAGTTAATGACTACTACTGGAAGAATACATTATTACCTAGTTAGTGACTACTACTGGAAGAAGACATTATTACCTAGTTAGTGACTACTACTGGAAGAAGACATTATTACCTAGTTAATGACTACTACTGGAAGAAGACATTATTACCTAGTTAGTGACTACTGCTGGAAGAATACATTATTACCTAGTTAATGACTACTGCTGGAAGAAGACATTATTACCTAGTTAATGACTACTACTGGAAGAAGACATTATTACCTAGTTAGTGACTACTACTGGAAGAAGACATTATTACCTAGTTAATGACTACTACTGGAAGAAGACATTATTATCTAGTTAGTGACTACTGCTGGAAGAAGACATTATTACCTAGTTAATAACTGCTACTGGAAGAAGACATTATTACCTAGTTAGTGACTACTGCTAGAAGAAGACATTATTACCTAGTTAATGACTACTACTGGAAGAAGACATTATTATATAGTTAGTGACTACTGCTGGAAGAAGATATTATTACCTAGTTAGTGACTACTACTGGAAGAAGACATTATTACCTAGTTAGTGACTACTGCTGGAAGAATACATTATTACCTAGTTAATGACTACTGCTGGAAGAAGACATTATTACCTAGTTAATGACTACTACTGGAAGAAGACATTATTACCTAGTTAGTGACTACTGCTGTAAGAAGACATTATTACCTAGTTAATGACTACTGCTGGAAGAAGACATTATTACTGCACTAACTTTCTGGTTATGTTGCTAGACAGTCTAAAGCTTTTGATGGAACACCTTTGAAGTAACTTGTGTGAAGCAGTTTAAATTTTTTTTTTCAGTGGACCAGGTATGTATATTAAACACAAATTGTCATTATGCATGATTTAATTACCATTTTGTAGGAAATATAAGATTTAGGAACCAGCATTTTTTTAGGAAATGTGTACCTCTGATTCTAGAACAGCATAAAGATAACCTTTTTAACATCATATTTCATGATTGCCAGAAAGCTCTTAAAATTACTTTTGTAGTCAGCAAATGTGTAATTCAGCAAGCTCAGTTTTGTGCAGTTTGTGTAATTAGGGTATATGTATATATCTATATCTCTATACCTATCTATCTATCTATCTATCTATCTATCTATCTATCTATCTGTCTGTCTATCTATCTATCTATCTATCTATCTATCTATCTATCTATCTATCCATCTATCTGTTTATATATCTCTATGTTTGTTACCTGGCTCATCACAATTCTCAATTAAGATGAATGTTTGCAAAGCACACCTTGAGTATTGAGGCATATATAACTGAAATATCCATCAGAAGTCACATGATAAGGTTGGGAAAGTTCTAAAGTGCACCACAAAATATCTAAAATTGCATGGCTTTGTCCCTGGCTGAATTCAATTAGTTCCTCCATCAAAGCACACAGATCTGCAGCAAAATCAGTTATCTTCCCAAAAAAATCTTCTGTCCTGACATAGGAGGTACAAGGGAGGAAGGTATGAGCTATATATTGAATTGATACAACAGACCAAATGTAATCAAACATTATTAAAGTCCCCATGACTATGTACATCAATTTGGATGTCGAAGTAAATGCTGAGAGTGCTTTGTGCTCATTATGAGTATATTTGTTAAATGCACCACTTGTATTGACACTTTGTCACATAAGCAGTTGTTATTTTTCTGCTGTACTTGTCATCAAGATGGTATTCAGTAAAGCATAGTAATGCATGGATATCACAAGGGTTCTGCAGCCAAGCATTAATTCTATTGGATGCGTTGGTACAAAAAATGTTATGAACCAC